>NW_024541747.1:0-14031 GCF_016758755.1 Suillus discolor
ATGAAATAAAATGGCCAAATAAAATCGTTATTGAGTAGGGCTAAATGATTGTGACGCCAATTAGGTGGCGTCTGCACAGAACTTGCAGCGTCATCTACCTGAGATACGACTCGATAATCTATGACTTGGGGTTACATGTATTTCGTGAATTTGGGAGCTTTCGAGATCGACATTGCTTGGAATTCACATCTGTAGAGTCAGTAAATTGGCACGACGTCTAAGGGGACGTGCCACGAGACCAGGTATTGGCAATTTGGTACCACCCGAAGTACACGTGGGAAGTTCAACACATAGTAGAGGTTCAAGGAGTCTCTCTCGCAGGTTTCTACTGCGGCTTCCTTGCTCGGATTTCTATGTGCGTGTGCATTGCGATTCAAACTTATTAACTGGTCTTTGTGCTGATGAAAGGCGGATAACTTGACAGTATTTGTCGTCTTGGACCACTTGCGTCCATTTATCCGACAGTCCTCGTGTAGCTTAATTGTGTTACTTTATAGCATGGCAGATGATGTAGAACAGTGTCGAGCAGCTTTGAAGAGATGCCCCCACGGTGATTCTGATCGACCACAGTCTCTCAGCAATCTTGCCATCTGCCTTCGAGACAGATTTATGCAGCAGGGCATCCCGTCTGACATTGACGAGTCCATTGAGCTCCACCGGGCTGCACTACTCCTTCATCCCTCCGGCCATTCTGATCGGCCAAAGTCTCTCCACAATCTTGCTGTCAGCCTTCAAGACAGATTCACTAAGCAGGGCGTCCCATCCGACCTTGATGAGTGCATTGAGCTAAATCGGGCCGCACTACTCCTCTCCCCGGCCATTTGATCGCCACAAGTCTCTCACAATCTTGCTGTCAGCCTTCAAGACAGATTCACTAAGCAGGGCGTCCCATCCGACCTTGATGAGTGCATTGAGCTAAATCGGGCCGCACTACTCCTTCGTCCCCTTGGTCATTTTGATCGATCACACTCTCTCAACAATCTTGCTAATAGCCTTCAAGACAAATTCACTCATCGGGGCGTCCTATGTGACCTTGACGAGTCCATCGAGCTTCATCGGGCTGCACTACTCCTTCGTCCCCCCGGCCATTCTGGTCGATCACACACTCTCAACAATCTTGCCAACAGCCTTGGGAACAGATCCAGTCAGCGAGGCATCCCATCTGACCTTGATGAGTGCATCGAGCTGCATCGGGCCGCACTACTCCTTCGTCCGCCCGGTCACCCTAATCAATCACACTCTCTCCACAATCTTGCCAATAGCCTTGGGAATAGATTCAATCAGCGAGGCATCTCGTCCGACCTTGATGAGTGCATCGAGCTAAATCGAGCTGCACTACTCCTTCGCCCCCTTGGCCATCCCGATCGATCGCACACTCTCAACAATCTTGCCAACAGTCTTGGGAACAGATTCAGTCATCAGGGCGTCCCGTCCGACCTCGATGATTGCATTGAGCTCCATCGAGCCGCACTACTCCTTCGTCCACCCGGTCACCCTAATCAATCACACTCTCTCCACAATCTCGCTGTCAGCCTTCGAGACAGATTCACACTGCAGGGCATCCCGTCTGACATTGATGAGTCCATTGAGCTCCACCGGGCTGCACTACTCCTTCGTCCCTCCGGCCATTCTGATCGACCAAAGTCTCTCAACAATCTCGCCAGCAGCCTTCGAGACAGATTTCACGCAGCGGGGCGTCCCATCTGACCTTGATGAGTCAATCGAGCTAGATCAGGCTGCACTACTCCTTTGTAGCCCAGATCATTCTAATTGATCGTGGTCTCTCCACCATCTCGCCGAAAGCCTTAAGGGATTTGCGTGGCAAGGCGTTTCCGTCTGACCCATCGAGCTCAATCAGACTGCACTACACCTTCTTCCTCCCGGCCATTCTCTTCAGTCCTCATCCTTGTCAATAGCCTTCGCAGATTTCAGCAGCGGGGCGTCCCGTCTGACTTGATAAAACATTAAACCTATTCTCACAACTCTCCCACATATCTCACGTAGTCTCTTGTACGGATCGAAGTTATGGGCCACCTCTGCAAACTTGAAGGACAAGAACCATGGCTCTGTATTGGAAAGTGCATTAAAATTCTTAGATTGACTTGTCACTTTTTTGTCGCCTGCATCACGTTATCTTGATGTGATGAGGATGACCACGGCGTTGTTTGCTGTGGATGCTTTATCGTACAGCATTCGTGATGCGCACTGACTAAAAAAACTGTTATAGAACTGGTGGAGCAAGGCCGTGCAGTATTCTGGACCCGCTTGGCCCGCTTTCGCACAATCCTCGATGAACTTTCCATGGCTCAAAACACCGGCGCAACCTCGGCAGAAGGGATATTACTTACTTATTAATCATACTTCGCATCTTGTATCCTCTTACTTCAATATTTCTATCTTATCCCTCGAGTTATGGCCTAGCGTCTTCTATTTCACACTATCCCCCCAAGTCAAAGTTAATCGACGTTAATTCATTTTCTAAGTATAAACAGCAAGTACATAACATGATAGCAAGTTGCAGGATGTCGATGAGCACCCATCGGTCAAGGGTAATGAGAAACATGCATGCATGACGTTTCACAATTTTGCATTCGCTTTCACCTGTTTTTCATAGCCCTCAACCAACACTCGTCTCAACACCTTCCCAGTTGGCAACTTCGGAATCTATCCAAGGACTCCATTAACTTATCCCAAAAAACAAAATGAAGAAAAACCTACCGTCTCCACAATCTCAATGCCCCCTCTCAACCACTTGAACCGACTCAGGCGCTCCTGTACCCACGCATTGAGTCGTCTCACGACCTCTTTCTCACCCAACGCTACGCCCGCGGGGGATAACACGATCCATGCACGCGGTATGCGTTCGTCCGAGGTACGCCCACCCGAAACACCCGCGACGCTCACGTCAGTGACGAGCTTGTCGGGCTGCGCCAGGATCGTGTCCTCGATTTCGACGGGAGAGACTTGCACCCCTGAGATCTTGAGCGTGTCCTGTAAAGACCGGGGTCAGTACAATACGAAACGAGCTATGTTTATGAAGTGCGGCTTACCTTGGTGCGGTCTTCGAAACTGCAAACAGGACAGGTCGACTTTGGTATAAGTGGGTATATCGTACTCGTTGAATCAACTTACAAAAGCACCTCGTCCTCATCTATCCGTATCCGGTCGCCCGTGCGCAACCATCCATCGACAAATGTTTCCCGAGTGGCCTTGTCGTTTCCTTTGTATCCCAGCGTCACAGCACCTCCGCGAACGAAAAGTTCGCCCGCCTCGTTCGGGCCCACTAAGGACCCGTCAGGACGGACAACGCGGGCTTCGACACCGGGGACAAGCATTCCGGCAGAACCAGGTTGTTTCTAGCGCGTCCATCGAGCATGCCAGGGAGGGGCTTCATGGCGATAGCCATTGTCTATCTCAGACAATGACGTCAGCTAGCTGGAAGGAGCAGATAGGGAGTCCACTTACGAATTCGGACATACCATAACCTTTTGAAGGTTGAAGTAGCACCAGGGGTTTGTACACGATACGTGGAGGACGCACCTTCAGTAACTCTTGGTATGTCTGTGAAACGGGAGCGAGCCTGCTCGGCAAGCTGGGGCGGGAGGTATGCGCCGCCGCTTCCGATTGATTTAACCGAGGTCATATCAGTAGTTTTAAAGCGTGGATGGTGGACAAGCTGGTGTACAAGGGAAGGAACGAGGACTAGGGTCGTGATATGGTATCTACATGCTCAAAATGAGTACCAGAAGTACTACAGGACATGCTAAATGCTCTTACTATTCACTTACTTAGGGATGATGTCAAAGAATACATTGATGTCCCATTTCAGGAGTATGACAGTCGTGCCGGGATTGAAGAAGTTGAAGAAAGTGGTCATATAAAGGCCGATAGAGTGATAGAGCGGAAGGACAGCGAAGGTTACTTGTACCCCTTCAGGGGTGTTCCATATTGATGGCTGGTAGGGGTGTCAGGGAGGCCACAAAAGTAGCGGGGGAAAACATACAGCCTGAATTTTAGCCATTTCCATACCGTTTACCATTGTTGAGAGGGTGACAGCAGTGATATTTCCATGGGATACCATGACGGCTGTACAATATAGTCAGACGGTGTGTTCATGTTTCTGCGATTCGAAAACGAGACCAGTGGCACAAGGAGACGCATACCTTTAGGAGGACCACTTGTTCCACTGGAATAGATCAGGTAGGCCAGAGTGTCCTTGGTAGCATGACGGACTGGCAGGCGTGGAATACCATTCTTTCGAGCAGAAGAGATGAGCTGATCATAGCTTGTATGGCTTACATTTTCTCCTTCTAGGAGGTGAATCCGATCTGCTGGGAGACCCGAAGTCAATGCGAGTTGCAGTAACGAGGGACTGGTAAAGATCCTAGTCGCCTGCGCAAGCGAATTGGCGTGTTTGAACTCGTGCGGCGTTGAAGAGGATGGGAACAACGCAAAGGGGACAGTGATAGCCAGTAGGGAATGCAGCAAGGTTGCATAGTCCTGAAAATATTACGTTGTCAATTCAAAGTCTCGACTGAACAATGGGACGCAACGCACTAGGCAGTTCTCGCTCAGAACACCTACAAGATCTCCATTCTCTGGACGAAGACCCAGACCACCTTGCGTCACCTCAGCGCCCAGTGCAGTAGCGCCATCGCGGACACGCTCGACAAACTCCCTGAACGAACGCCGCTGGCCAGTAGCTGCATTCACGAGCAATGTGTAATCTGGCCACTCCTGCTGGTCAGGCCGGTTCAAGATCAGGTGGTGAACGTTAGATTCTGGGACCTTTGGCAGGTCAGGGAAAAGCGACTTGTGGTACATCTTTCGACAGCCGATGGGGATACGCGAGCTTCAGCGGTGTACTGCGGCTGAGAATATTAAAGGTCCTATAATTGGCCTGGCTTTTTATACGATGGCATGATGAAGCCGAAGTTGTACGTTTGTGGTTAATAGTTGTCCGGGTTACAAGCGCCACCATCAAGCCAGAATTGATGTCACTCAGCGTGGTCCTGCGTTACAGACCAAACATTGCACCTTGAGGCAAGGCGATTACGTGAGCCGACCAACCCGGCGACTTGATAAAACCAATCACGTTCAAGCTAATGAATTGCAATCCGGACTCCGGAGTGCAAGTGCACATGATTACACTCATCTTCACATGTATGTGAAGTTCTGGATGTTACACGCTGCAGTTCAAAGTACCTACTAGTCCTTTTATTTGAAATTTGTCAGCCTACAAAAGTACTTTCACAGTCTCGCCTTCGCCTTCCCTTCCCTTACGTACTGATCCACCAGCAACCGCCTCAACACTTTTCCAGTTGGCGACTTTGGAATCTACCAAAGCATTGAATCAACCCAAAAGAAGAAGAAAAGAAAGGCAAACAACGCCCACCGTCTTCACACACGCGATTCCCCCCCTCAACCACTTATACCGACTTAGCCGCCCCTGCACCCATGCATCAAGCCGTACCATAACCTCTTTCTCACCAAGCGCCGCGCCTGCCGGGGAAAGCACGATCCATGCTCGCGGAATGTGTTCGTCTGAGGTACGCCCGCCTGAAACGCCTGCGACAGTTACATCGATGATCAGCTTGTCTGGCTGCGCCAGAAGCGTGTCCTCGATTTCAACAGGGGAAACTTGCACCCCCGAAATTTTGAGTGTGTCCTGTGACAGCTCAGTACAGCGCCGATAGTGACATGCAGTGGGTGCAAGCTTGCCTTGATGCGGTCCTCAAAGCTACAAGAGGGTATATTAGCGTCATATGGAATGAGCGTGCCGGTCGTTGTCACATTGACTCACAAAAGCACTCCGTCCTCATCAATCCGCATCTGATCGCCTGTACGCAGCCACCCATCGACAAATGTCTCCCGTGTGGCCTTGATATTTCCCATGTATCCAAGTACCATGGCAGCCCCACGTACATAGAGTTCACCTGCCTCGTTTGGGCCTGCGAGAGACCCATCAGGACGGAGAATGCGAGCTTGGACACCAGAGAGTAGAATTCCGGCGGAGCCAGGTTTGTTCTTTGCCCGTCCATCGAGGATGCCGGGAAGGGGTTTCATAGCCACCGATATCTATCCCCAGACAGTGGAATTGAAGCTTGTAATGAGTAATGTATGATCACTTACGAATTCGGACAAACTATAACCTGTGTAAGTGGGTAGTAGTAAAATGATCCACAAGGAAGTGGGGAACGCACCTTCCAAAACTCTTTTCACACCTGGCAAGCGGGCGCAAAGCTGGGCGGCGAGCTGAGGTGGGAGATATGCAGCGCCACTGCCTATGCCTTTAATCGAGCTCAAATCGGCAGTTTCGAAGCGAGGATGGTGAACGACCTGGTGTACAAGTGACGGGACGAGGCTCATGGTCGTGATACGGTATCTGTCACGACCCAAGCATAAATATTAGTAGCACAGCCGCTATGAACTGCACTTACTTTGGAATACTGTCGAAAAATAAATTGACGTCCCACTTCGGTAACATGACTGTCGTATAGCGTTTGAGGAAGTTGACAAAACTGGTCGTGTAGAGGCCGTACGAGTGGTAGACAGGAAGGACACAGAGGCAGACTTCAAGCCCATCAGGGGTGTCCCATACCGTTGGCTAGTGAAAACTTGAGATAACAAGAAAGTAACGTCGGATGAATATATACCTCTTCGATTTTAACCGATTCCATACCGTATACCATTATTCCTAGGGCGGCATGGATGATATTCCCATGCGATACCATCAGGGCTGTATGACGAAGTCAGAAATGCTACGTGTGATGTGCCCATGCTTCTGCGATAAAAACCACAGAAAGATACATGCCTTTGGGCGGACCACTCGTCCCGCTGGAAAAGATCAGGCAGGCCAGAGTATCCTTGCTAGCATAACGGACCGGCAGCCGTGGAATGTTATTCTTGCGAGCAGAGGAGACGAGCTGGTCATAACTTGTGTAACCTTTACATTCCCCTTCTAAGATGTAGATCCTATCTTCAGGGAGATCCGAGGTTAAGGCGAGTGGCAGCAATGAGGGACTGGTAAAAATCCTAGTTGCCTGCGCGAGCGAATTGACTCGTTCAAACTCGTAAGGCGTAGAGTACGATGAGAACAGTGCAAATGGAACTGTGATAACTAGCAGCGAATGCACCAACGCAATATAATCCTGACAAAACAAGCTTATTTGGTTTATAAGCTCAGTGCAGGAAAATGTAACACACTAGGCAGTTCTCGCTCAGAATGCCTACAAGCTCTTCATTCTCTGGACGAAGACCTAGGCCACCTTGCATCACATCAGTACCCAGTGCAGTAGCACCATCACGGACACGCTCGACAAACTCCCTAAATGAACGCCGCTGGCCAGTAGCCACATTCACGAACAATGTATAATCTGGCCAATCCTGCTGCTCAGGCCGGTCGAAGCAAAAGTGGTGAAGGTTTGATTCTGGGACCTTTGGCGGGTCAGGGAAGAGTGACTTGTAGTACATACTTGACCACTGATCGAAGCTTCAGCAACGCCACGACTCCCTCTTGAGGATAAGAAAAAGACCTATGATTGGCCTAGCCATTTATTTGTACGGTAGATGTTCGGAACTGTGTATGGTAGCCGCATCACGAAAGTCAGGGATCTAGCCACCTCAAAGCCACCTCCGGGGCTATTCCACGTAGACTCTGGGGCTGGAGGGTTGCATCCGAGCGGAGTTGTAATATTGATGCGCTCACCAAACAAGTACTCCGCTGCATCAGCAGGTGATTCCTGACTCGGCCCGGGAGATAGTTACCGGCCTTACTTAATTACGATTTTATTTCGTCATTTATTTATTTCTCTACCCCACCGTCGTGCAGGCCTGTTTGAGTTTGGTAATAATATTACAATGGAGTTACGCGGTAACTAGTGAACAATCAGATTCACGTGTGTACCCTGCATCACGCTGCCATGCCCATATCGTCCAATGATGCGATCTATGTGATAAAACAACTTGAAGGCGAGTTATAGGGGCATGCAGCCCAAGTCCCGTTAGATATAGTGAAGGAATAAATGTTGTCTGCCTATAGTTTGGCCATGACTTGTGCCTTCTGCCCGCGTTCATATTTGTCTACCAGTTGTCTCCTTAATACCTTCCCCGTGGGCGATTTTGGAATCTGATGGTCTGCATGAACACATGAACGCTTTTGAAATAAAAACGGCAACGTACCATATCGACCACTTCGATGCCTCCGCGGAGCCATTTATATTTACTCAACGATTCGCGCACCCACGCGTCGAGCTTTGCTATTGTTGCAGCAGCTCCCAATCTGCGACCCTCAGCAGACAACACGACCCACGCCCGGGGTATCCGTTCGTCAATAGTGCGTCCACCGCTCACACCCGCGACTGATGCGTCAATGATAAGTTTATCTGGGTGCACCAGCAGCGTGTTTTCGATCTCCACAGGAGAGACCTGAAATCCTGAGACCTTGAGTGTATCCTATGACCATTTCGGGTGGGTAAATGAGAGCGGTTGATTTCCTCAGTAGCTCGTACCTTTGCTCTATCCTCGAAGCTGCGCCGCAATCAGAAGGGTTTTCATCAGTGTTTCAAGACACTCACAATAAAACGCCGTCTTCATCAATTCGTATCCTATCACCAGTGCGAAGCCATCCATCGACGAATGTTTCCTTCGTTGCTTTTGGATTATTACTGTATCCAAGCGCAACACATCCCGATCGAACGTGTAGCTCTCCCGGTTCGTTCACTCCGGCGAGGGTTCCGTCCTCACGCATGACTTTAACCTCAATCCCAGGAAGCAAGACGCCCGTGGAGCCTGGCTTGTTTTTCGCCCGCCCGTCAAGCAGGCCGGGAACGGGTTTGTTAGCAATAGATATTGTCTGAAAAGTCAGGAGCCAAATATCATTACCACAGAAAGTGATTAATTAGGCGACAGAACTCACGCTTTCAGACATCCCATACCCTATCAGAGATCAGCAAAGTGTAAAGCCAAAATAAAATTTGCAGCCCACCTTCACCTATCCGCTCGAGGTTCGGAAAACGAGAAAGCAGTGCTTCTGAAAGCGACGTAGGCAAATAGGCAGCTCCGCAATTCACAACTTGGACGGTGCTCAAGTCAGCGGCCTTGAACTCAGGGCGATGTACGAGTTGATGGACCAAGGAAGGAACAAGGTATAAGGTGGTAGCGCGATACCTGGAACGAATGAGCTATCATGTAGATGTGCGTTGAGGAATTTACTCACTTCGGAATGGCATTGAGGAAGGCTTTGGCGTCCCATTTCGGGAGCAAGACGACGGTGAGTGGCGAAAAGAACACCCGAAAACACGATATGTGCAAGCCATACGTATGATGTATCGGGAGAACGTTAAATAGAACCTGCATGCCATTGGGGCCATTCCATACAGGTGGCTAGCTCGCCCATTAAGCATATTTCCCAATAAGAGGAAATGGAGAAATTACTTTCTGGAATTTGTTCACTTCTTCTGTTACGACCTTGACCTGAAGCAATGAATTCGTTAGGTTCCCATGAGATATCATGACCGCTGTTGAACGGAGAAGTGATCAGGGTCGATTTTCAAATATAAAAACCAATGCAGCACGCATACCTTTGGGAAGGCCACTTGTTCCGCTTGAGAAAACCAGGTATGCCAAAGTGTCTCGCGCGGCATGCTTGACAGGCACGCGGGGTATCCGATTGCGTCGAGTGCGGTTGACAAGGTCGTCATAGCTCAAGCGACCTTCAATGTCACCTTCCAGCACGTAAATCCGATCATCTGGCAGACCCGAGGTCAAAGCGAGGGGTAGTAACGAGGGGCTAACGAAGATCCGGGTCGCCCGCGACAGTGACACAGCATGTTTGAATTCGAAAGGAGTCGAATACCCAGAAATCATCGCGAAAGGCACTGTAATTGCCATCAGAGAGTGCAATAATGCAATGTAGTCCTGAGTCTGCGCATATAGATTGATAATACATTGGTAACGGAGAAAGAGGCATACCAGGCAGTTTTCACTTAAGATCCCGACGATCTCACCATTTCCGAGAGAGATACCAAGGCCACCTTGGTCGACGTCAGCTCCGAGAGCGGTAGCCCCATCGCGTACACGCTCAACGAATTGACGGAAAGACCACCGTTTACCAGTGGTTGCATTCACGTACAACGTGTAATCTGGCCAGGATTTCTGCTCTGGTCGGTTAAAGAGCAAGTGATGAACATTGGTCTCTGGCACAACAGGGAGGTCGGGGAACATGGACTTGTGGTACATCCTGCCAAGTCGTTTTGGGGATGGGGTGAGGTTAATAATTAGTGCATCTCATGAAAGTTTCTGCTGCTTTTTATCCGAAGCAACTCAACTGAAGTTTTGAGGTATTCGGGATGGCTATTGATATAGCCGGAGTCGTGGGGCCTGGGAAATGGGTGGAAGTTTTTACGATTTGCTCGAACTGCTAAGTGTCGACTTACCTCTCGGCAAGAGTCTGGATCTAACGGAAGCGCTTATCTTCCGCGGCCCATGATGCCATCTTCTTGGATGTTTTGGCATCCAGAAGCATCCATCCATATATACTAGCACGTCCCAATTTTGCGGGTGGCCTGAAGTACCGATCAGCGAATTAATCCACATGTCAGTTCACGCCGTGGTCACTTGGTGAGTAAGAACCGGGTACAGAATTTTTTTTAGAAATCATAACCGGTCAGAGGCTCGTCCTTAAGCTTCCATAACTCCTTGTAGGGGTCATTCAAAACACCTTTTACGCTTGTGCACCCGTTACTTGGGAAGTCCGGTCTCTTTCCATGGCAATAATACTCCCTTGAATCTTGATACTCCCTCTTATTCCCTGATAAGGCCCCCGCAAATCATTCAGTTGGTATTCACTCAGCTTTTCCGCCACTGAAGTCACAATGCGCCACCGGGTCGCATTACAGAGTAGATCTTCCACGGAGTTGTCGGTCCTCTTATCTGCCACGGTAGCTCCTGGAGATCGACCATGACACGGATTGCTGAGCCTGCGCTGTCCATGTTTGAACTTTCACGGTTGAAGAGAGTGCCTGATACCAACCGTTTGGCGTGATGGCATCCCAGTGCTACGTCAGTTGTGTGAGCGGTGCATGGCATCAGAAATCATCATCAGAACTCGAGGTTCTATCGGTGTGTCACTTTTCTCTGCATATCGATTGGCTGTGATCATCAAATTCAAATCTTTTCGATGTGTCCCGGTTAGGCTGTCTTCTTAAATGTCGTGATTGATGCTTGATATCATTACGAAGGGAGAAAAGTTTGACTGCTGGCACTGCCTGCTTAGCCGTTTTGATGCCGCCCGTGCCTCATCCGGACCCGTCCTCATCCTCAGGTTGGTCAATCACTGTGTTCTTCACTTCCGATAGAATGTGTCCGCTTATCGATGCTCATGTCGTGAATAGACCTATACACATGTCTGCGACTGAACGCCGCCGGACCCGGACGCCGAAGATAACACCTGAGCAAGGAGCATAAAAACTTTCGGAACATTAGGACGTTCCAATCTCGATGTCCATCTGGATCCGGTTGCACCATTCAGGAGAAGCTGCTAGTCCACGCTGGAACTGGCTTTTAGTCGGTTATAGGATGAACCGGTTCTTGTCATACATATTACGGCCCCAAGACTACCAAGTTGGACCCACGCCCGATAATGTTTACGACAATATATCCCCCCTTGCTACTATTCGAGAGGTATAGGGGATCCCGAGATATCTCGGTTCTTTCTGCGGATCAAACGATGCCAAAACTTGGTCGAACGCTGTTTAGGTATTCGAATCAATTCATGGATGTAACGAGTTGCTCACGGACACGCCAGTCATTGATATTTGTACGAAATCTGCTCCGTCTACACGGACATCTTTCGAGGTCAACGACCAAAAGACCTGCCATTAACTCATCCTACAATCAGATTACTACAGACTGCTACTTGTCCGGGACGTGATACCGGAAAGGCTCGTACTATGTCGTATAAGGAATCGACAAACGACAAGGCACCATGGTTTTCTGGAAGGGTGGCTTTCCATTTCCTCTTATATGAATGCACTATCGATATAAGGCTCCCGGAAGCTCCTACCAAGTTCCATCCGTCCAACCTGAAAACGGCCCCAGAAATGCAATTCCGTCATGATGTCAAAAATCACATGGTGTGACCTACTATGACTCGGACTTCCAACCAATATGACGTGTGATGCTCAGCCCTCAGTAAGTGCTCAGTGTTGACGCTGACGACGGCGACGGAGGCAATGTCATATATGGCATCTCGATTAAATGTAACAAGTTTACTGGAATAGATCAGCCACTATCATTTCTTCGTCTCTTGTGGCCCCTCGCTGGAATCTTGCTGGTAAGCAGCAGTTTTTAAAACAACACATTTGAGAGACAGTCGGGAGTGTTGCCCAGCGAGCACTTGTTCCAACAGTCAGGGTGAAATAACTGCAGAGTTATCGTGACTGCGCGAATGGATTGCTATTGAGGTGGTAATGAGTTGCTCGAATGTCTTGGAACACGCGAGTGCAGTGGAAGGTTCCGAGTCGACTGGTGCCACCCGAGTCATTATCAGTTGTACCCGGAATTACTGCATTCACGAATGATAACAAATGAGCAGTGACGATACAGGGATACTATATCTGCACGTTTTTGCTGGTAATGTAAGGAGGTCCTGTTACGTAAATGATTAATCGGCGTTAATCAACACTGAGGCCGCAGGGGTTTGAGAGGGGCGTGCATTGGAGTTGGGAGTCGGACAGGTCAGAAGAAGGTTCACGGAGTACCTGCAAGTTGGGGTGCACCACTTGACGAGTGTCCTATGACATGTAATAGCCGGATTATCAGGCCTGCGCATCAAGTAAATATATCTCGTTTTGGCGGTGCCGGTGAGCTTCCAACTATCCGACGGCATTACGTAACCGAACACGGAGTCATTCCTGCCAAAAATTCGAATCAGAGACGGGCCACTCACTCTTCGATCTATATGTAATGGCTTTGCCATTCGTTCGCCAACCTCCTCGGTTCCAGACAATATTCATGGCCAACGACTCAAAGTCGGTAGATACTTCCTTGCGGGAAGGACTCGTGCCGGAGTTGATGGCTGACTGTTGTGCCGATGTCGTATAAATTGAATTCTAGATTCAGAGTCTCGACCAGTGTTAGCCCATTTCAAGCTTCGCCTCGATTCATGATCCACGAAGAGGTCTAGTGTCCGTGACGATAGGGAACACAATTATCGACTCATGAATAGGACCATGTCATGCTCCGTCTTGGGTCCGCATTTGCCCAATCCAAATTACCATACGTGAGGGTGCAGCACTGCCAGCCTCGGGGACTAGCACCGCAGCCCGAATCCTCGCCCGACAGCAACACGTCAAGCTCAACGATCCTTAGTCTGAGTATTTAATCATTTTGGCTGGACGTTGCCTTGTCACTGGGTGAATACAACGCGCCCATGAAACTAGCACTGAGGCGAGTGTTGCCTTGCATAGACATTTCTTTTCTGGCGCTAGATCTGATTGCTTTTCACCGTGGTTACATTCATCAGTTTCAGAATTGTAAAAAGGTATATTACTAGACTGGCCCACCTGCAACGTCTAGACTTCCGAGTCATATTGAAGTATACTTTTAGTAGCCAGTGACCTTGTTCATTATTCATTATTAGGTTGCCTACTGTTATCGTTATATTCTTGTTCACTAGTAACTAGGTTGCGCTCCTACTTAGGGTCAAACATAATAGAGTACCTGCGGATATAATAATAGTGTCAGGCACCATATGGCAACAACGTTTCACCATCGTTGACAAGAACTCTGTGAACAGACAACACACGCCCGCCTCGTTGGCAGAAGTCAGCTCAGCTGTAGTCCCTTTCAGCTTCTTCTCTGTACTATCTCAACCTGTAACAACGTTTCCTCAAGATGCCGCCCAGTTTGAAACAAAGACTTGCTGCTCTTTCGCTTGCTGCATCTTCTCCAACTTCTCCTCTTGGATCTGACTCAGGTCCTCATTCTATCAGTCGAAGAAAGTATTCCATCCACATGAGGCGACCCCGG
>NW_024541748.1:0-14006 GCF_016758755.1 Suillus discolor
GCTTCCTCGGTAATTTCCTCTCAAGGTCATCACGAGCATGACAGGGGACAACGGGTGAATCGTTGATTATGTCAACCGCTGTCGAATCGCAGGGTGGGGGCATCATTAACGGTGGTGGGAGGGGGGGACGTAATATGTAGGCTTGCATATATTCTTGATGAAACGCAGGTGAGAGAGATAGTGCGGATTTGATTACAGCTAGAAGCCATGAATGGTCCTAAATCAATATTGACCGCATCACCGATGATCACAGCAGCGAATCAGGCTGCTCTAGCAGGATTGTCTATGGCGATGCATCGAATCAGCGGCTCTGCTAATTGGTTTGACCAAATAGTTGTGCTGAAGGATCAGAGTGGATGATAGTGCAACATGAATGACAGAACTTCGCAGCACGTAGCCATCATCCGGCAGAAGCCCCGTGCCAGGGCCAGCAGATATGCAAATCAGAATATCGCTCAGTAACCTATGGACATCTGATATCTAAGCACGGAGCGTTTGATCCCGCGGAACCAATTCGCATCTACCCCACGTGCGCGCTCCACTTGACCCATGACTTGAATATGGGTGGTACGCTATTCCCCAGGACAGCTCGCAGAGCACCACGTCCTAACAGTTTCGTTTATTGTGGTATATACATATTTAAATTCTCTCATGTGCAATGCAAATAGTTTTACATACATGCTCGGGTGACACAAAATCAGACACCAGCTTCCTTGGAGTAAACGCTTGAAGTTTTTTGACGCATCTTCAAGATGACCTGCATGAATATGAACAAGATACAGCCGCCAGTAGCGACGCTCTACGCAACGTGTTAGCCAAAAGCCGACAACGCAACTTGACATGATTCACTCGCCCCAGCAAGGATAGCAGTTTCCACCAGATGTAATGCGACGTCAAGACAACCCCACAAATAGGTGCACCTAAGCCGAACGTGAGTGACTGTCGAGGAAATGTAAACGACACACGTGCCCACGAGTGATCCAATGCCTGTGAATACGCGTTCAAGACTCAGAGTGTCACCGAATAAAGACTCAGAGACTCACTAGATATTGCAAACGTTATTCCCATCCGTGCGCTTGAGCAGTGTCAGACAAAACCAAAGGCACATGGTAAGTGGTTACCCAATATGTGAGAATTCAGGAGTCAGATGTGATATCAACGGGCCCATCATTGCTATAACTGGAGTCGAAACTTGGTGAGTGTCAGAGGAGCATCATGAACCTACGCACCGCCTCCGGAAAAAAACCCATAGCTTACAGCTATAACAGCTACACTGGCGGCCGAGTGCAAGCCAATCATTGCAAATAGTGCAGCAGAGGATGTTAATGAAGAGACAATTGTCGTGTTCGGGATGCCCACGTATCCAGCGACAACACCCCCAGTAAGTCTTCCGATGAAAGAACCAGAATTAAGAATCGTGAGCTGTCGGGTGATAAGCAGTTCTGATTATTTGAGCAGTTTTGATACGTACGGAATAAAACGAAAATCCTTGGCTCAGACCATGCAGGGTAGAATCTAACTGGAGATAAAAGGCTTCGGAGAAGTATCCGAATTCAAAAGCAGCCATCCTAAGCAGTGAAAAGCAACTTTGATGTCCATGTCATCGAGTATTGCAAAGCTTACGCACCCTACACAAGCACAAATGTAAGCACCATCCCTCGACGAGTTTTGCAGAACGCGGTGTAGCTAACGATCTTTGGTTGCGGTGGAAGCCTTGTTCGCATCAGGAGATTTGCAATGACAAGCAAGCCACCACTCAGGGCCGCACTTGCACGGACACCGTTTGCAAAGCCGAGTCTTCCATTGATGAGATTGTTGAGCATGATGGGGTGCAAGATTGCACCCAGAGAGCTCCCCGTGGCGACAATTCCCATCGCCAAAGCCCTGCGTCGTTGGAAGTGATGCGATACTACGGCGAAAGAGGGGACATTCGTAAGGCCTATTGCAATACCAGAACCGATGCCTTGGGAAAGGAAGATCTGCACACATAGCAATACGGTCAGAAAAGCGGCGCATTAACAGAAATAGGACTTGCTTGATAATACTGATCTGGTTTCGCCAGGGACAACATAAAGAGGCAGGAGCATTGGAGGAGACAGCCGATTTTCATCACAGGGTAACTGAAAATGTATGATCAGAGATGTATTTATGGGGACTTCTTGCACACATACAATGCGCCTCGGTCGATCATCCTTCCTGATACGATGCCAACTGATAATCCCAAGAATGCATTAACACTTCCAATCCAGCTACACCACAGTAGAGGTCAGAAACACTGACAGCCAAGAAACTACCTAGGCAGATCTATAGCTCACTGACGCGATTGCAGATGGTGTGGAATTGGTCAGGTATGTTTGAGTATAAAAGTCTGCATATCGTGGTTGTCAGTCCGTCCACGTAGGATAATTCATACATATGCTTGCCCTGGAAGACGCCGTAAGCGTTGGTATATCTGGAACGTGTTATTAGCTTGGGCCCACAAATGCAAAGTCGAATTTACCCAAAGCCACAGAATTGGATCAACAAACTTAATGGTCGCAGTTAATGGTGAGAGTGCAATGATCAATGGGTGGACAGAAGCACTTACGCGCCCAGCACTGTGCCCCAGGCGGTGAAACCACCTTCGGGAAAACTTAGTGCATCCGAGGGGTCGACAAGGCTGGTATTTCCAACGCCTTCGACGAATTTCGAGACGCTCTCGGGAGCTTGCTTTGCAATTTCATCACTGGACGAAGGTGTGGACATGGGAAATGAGGGCCAATTGAGCTATGGATGGGGCATGCATAGTATCTCATAATAAAGTTTAAATATGAAGTTGACCCGGACCGACCAGGAGGCCTTCAAAATAAACTTCACACCCTGGAAATAGTTGTTGGGACTGATACCAACCTGGCCCGGGATCCATTTAATCGGTGACGGCCTGCAAGTTAGTGTAGATTCTTAGTAGAGACCTCACTGGCGGATGTGCAACCATCGCTGTATCCTTCTCCACTGGCATAGCATAAGAGCAGAAATGTTATGGATTAATTCTGAGTTTAGGAATGTGCCAACGATGCTCCTGAGCACAAATTGTAATGCATCAATGCATCACTGGACGTGGCACGTGCTAGACATGCCGACCAAGCTTGCCTATGGCACATTAGCTCGTGAGAGATGGACCAATGCAACCTTTAAAGTTTCACACACGGCGTCAATATTTGCTATGTAGTACTTTAGTCAGCAAAATGCCGGACATCGAATTTCAAATTCCAGATAATTGGTAATCAAGAGTATAGTCATACTCTAGTACTTCCCCATCGTACAGCCCTACCACACAACAAAGTTCAAAAGCTCGGCACTCAGGACAGCCCATCAAAATGTATTCGTTCCCTACCCTACTAGTCAACGCCCCTGCTGAAGTGCGTCAGTGTTTCCCTCAAGTTCCTGTCCAATTTTGTTCAGTCTCGATGCTACGCTTTGTTTGTGGCATAACTGATGAGTGTGTGGTGTTCATAGGGCCCGGAATTTGCGTCCGTGCATGATTCTTACGAGTCTGTACGCTAGCGGCATCGGGAATTTGTTCTTCATCATCCCAGACACCTCCATCGCGCTGCATTTCTCGGACGTCCTTGAGAAAGTAATTATGGAGGTATGTATCACTCATGCTAGTCAATCGCACCACTGAATCCTTCGCCACAGTTCCGGACCCAACGCTCATCAACAAATATCGCTCTGCAGTGGCCGGCTGCTGAAGGGCCTACGTGTCGCAGTTTCATCTGAACAGGCAACCACGCTCCATGAAGGCAAGTTCATGTCCTTTGACAGCATCATCTGCGTCTCAGATGTAGAAGCTCCACCCATTGCCCGGACTTACCAGGAATCGGAGGCTGAGACTGCGAAGCTTACGCTAGAGAAGCTCGAGCGGTCTATCGAGAACTGATGATCTCGAAGGGCAGAATGACGCGGAGCGTGAGGAAGGAGACAGACGGCGCTGACCAGGACAACACTAGTTTGCTTCCGGTGGACAAATTTATTGAACCTCTGCCAAAAAAAGGCGATTGCAATAAGAAGACGGATGATTTTTAATAAGTCTGCGTCTGTCGCCCCATCTTTGTCTTTGTGAGCATATCGACGAAGGGATGTGACCGGGGCAGCTGAGTGCAGAACCTTGTCTAGTTTTGTCCCCGTGGAACAACCTCCCCTCCCCCAGTCGACATTTAGATGCTGGTCTCCCGGATATTTGCATCTCATGCCAATTGTTCCTCACGCTTTACTACAAGCATCTACCAAGTCAGATATGGCTGATGGTTCAGTATCGATTTCATTGAGGTCTTGATACTCCCCACTTCTGTGCATACACCGCTCGTAACTTCCTCTATTCCAAGACTGACAAAGAGCTTGAAATAGTGTGCATTGCCAATGTAATGTTGCTTAAAGTGCTACGCGCTTCTCATCACCTCCCACCACTGCTGCTCCGTAACAGAAACGAGCTTCCATGCCCGGCATGCGACTCCTGTCCTATCTTTGCATCGAGCTCGCCTTCATCCCATGCCCAGAATGCCTTTCGGAACTGCGCCAAAAGGGACTTACTGGGTCGAGGCAGAGCAGAACTACACGATCTCTTTGTTAATCATGGCTGAAACACTACCAAATGAGACGATGGCACCTTTTATCAATCCGAACTATAACCCCGATGCAAATACTTATACCCCGCCTGTTTTGCTGCGAAAACAAATTTACTATTTTGCTTGCCAACACAACGCATATTGCTCATAATAAAACTACATCGGTGTCGCTGAGTCCCAGCCGTTTTACTCCAAACTATCTATTCTGTAATGTCCAGGCCAACGTCTGTCTGGATGGGGGAAATGACCTGGATACTAATATCACGATGCCGAGTCTACAATGTGGTCACATCAGACCGTTCCTGTGTTCAAACGAAGAACACGTACCCATGTCACAGTAAGCCGATCCTGTTCCAAGAATATCCTGGAGCCAGCTGTCGGAAATGGCGTACGACAGACCGTTGCGATGTATGCACGATTCGAGAACGTGTCTTTACCAAAGGAGTCAATCATCTGACCCGGCTTGCAAATGCGAAGATCCGATGAGTCAGGATCGTTGACACTTTCCGAACGAGCAATGACTCGTTTATTGAAGTCCCAGATGTGCACATAGAAGTAACCCTTATTGGAGAGCGGTTGCAGTCTTTGACCAGGATTAGGAATATGATCTTTGGGAAGAGCATATGCCATTTTGCTGCCAAACACACTGATATGGTAGCTTTTGTGGTGCGGAAAGTAGCACGCATACTGAGGTCCCCAATCTGACCAGGGAATATCGACGAGCATATCTGAGCGCAGGGCCATGTCGGAGAAGATGGCCATATCGATGACTAGGATAGCTTTCCCCGCTTTGGAAGCAGACTCTAAAACCATAATCTGTGACTCCAGGGAGGGTACATAGCTCGGCATGGGTTCTGGGCGTGCTGCTTTGCCATGCAGTGACGGGTGGCCATGAACCTTGACCTGCGAGTTGTACAATGATAGATGGACTCGGAGGATCTTGGGAAGGTGATATATGATTCGGCACTGAGGCGACCCATTGAGCCCTTGTAACGTGTACAAGTATATCGAGTCTGGGCCAATGATAACAAACTTCTGTTCATCAACTGGATAGAACAGATCTAACTTGCAGATATCCAGATGACATAAAGAATGCTGCTTATGCTGAGTAGCAGAATTTTCACAAACAGAGGGAACTTACGCTATTCACATATCCCTTCCTCCAATTGATCACTTGTATGAACATGCCGGGCACACGCTCAGAATGGCAGCAATTCGCGACCTCTATGTAATAGAGGATAAATACGTGATCACCACAGATTGCAAGTGGCGACAAAGCAGCACGGTAATCGCCAGGTGCATCAAATGTATGCTTGCACTCCAAGGAAGTGCACTCAGCACTCGGATGTGGACGCTGGGATGAAGCCAGTCGGAATTCCACCCAACAGACATGGTAATCTTGTTCCGCATCGGTCACAGTGACACAATAATCAGGCTCAGAACACACAACCATAAGATCCTGCAGAGGGTTGAAGGTAGTAAAAAAGTCCTCGACACCGATAGACCACGTCCGGGAGAGTGTAAGATTCGTGCCACAACTCTGAATGTAGAATTTGTGTTCGTCCAGCGAGCGTGTCCACCAAAGCCCACATTTCACATCTTGGATCGGTAACATGCGTCCCCATGTGACAGCAGCAGTGACCACTGTTTCAAAGGTAGTGGTCGCATGGAAGTCAGATCGCCACAAAGATGCCAATTTCTTGAGTGAACACAGAGTCTTGCTGGAAACGCCGGTCGAATCCATGGCAGCGGTCCCAGTACTAATCAAGCCTTGAGCATAAATTTCAAGCTTGTATTGAATATAGACAGAATTCCGGACCGCAAGCCAAAAGATATTGCAAGTCTAGTATGATCAAACGTTAGCCATGGAGGAAATTGTAACGAACTACGGGGAATAGCAAACCATTGCACAGCGACTAATGTCCCTGGGGTTAAGGAGGATTAGAATGTGACATATGAGCTCTGTAGGAAGCGACAAGAATCCGACCGTCGTAGTCATGGTTGTAGGATTGAAGAGAGGATTTCGAATCTGAAAATTTTAGGAGGCCTTGAGCTCCTCTCAGAATCGGCATCACGTCACCGTGACTGGAGCCTTGAGGGGACAAAATCGGATCGAAGGCAACAGGAGCAACAAAACAAAATTCATCTAAAAACAAGCTCGTCGTCAGCTACTAAGCTGCTACAAGTTAACCCGAGTAAGGCCAAATGCTGGCAAGGCGCTGAATTCCATCAAGCATGTCAATTGGCGGCACCCCCGCGCAATTGAGTAAGCAGCCCTGAAATTTGAAAGCTTATTGGGTCAGTGACTCATGACAGACTGTGTTCACTCCCAGGACGGGAGACACCTCGCATATGGCGGATACGACGCTTCGTAGATGGTCTCATACATAGCTCCAGATTCTCCAGTACGTGCTAAGCCACTGGTATTCCAAGTTGACTACTTAGAATGTCACGACTAGGTCTTCCTCTCCAATATCGCCAACACAACCATCACAGGTCGAAGCTATGTTCAAAGCCTCGTGGGGAGTGGTGATCGATTGGTCGAGGAGATCCATGCGGTGGCGATTCGTTCAGGTGAACCTTGTACTTTATCCTGCAAAAGGCACAAATGAAGTTAACTATAAGTAGTCTTCCAAGTCTTATCATACTTCGGCGCTGTCTGTACTTTCTCATCTTTTCAGGCGCCCCTCCTCAGCTAATTTCTTCTGAAACTTCTACCTCTAGGCATAGTCCTGCAGCACTATGATACCACCATCCTATTGGAAAACATAGATGCCGAACAGCGACAAAGCAGGTCAAAATGACAGTATCAATGAAGCTATCCACTCACTGCACAGGAGCACTATCTGGTCCTCCGAGATGAACTACGCCGAATGTATGGACAACACCTGAATATTGATACATCGAAGTTCTGTGACTCTGGAACCAAGCTCGAAACAATCAATAGCACGGCAGCGCGTAGCCAGTCTACATACTATTGATCACATTTCTTCAATATTTCATGGTGCGAAACTCGTCGGGCAAGGCGGAAAGAAGCATGGGGCTGACTAATATCTGAGTCTCACCGGTTACTGGTCGGCCCTCTTACAGATACCGCGCTGAAGGGAAAGAGGACGTCTATTTGGATCTACAGATTGAGCGGCGTAGTTGGACTGGTACTAGATCGAAGTAGAGGATGAAGGCAGGTGTCCTAATTGGTGTCTGCTATGACTTGTAATTACCGCGACCGGTTATTCACTTGCGATTAACCTACGGCTCATCTGTATCTCACGCTTGACAGCTACAGCAAAGAGCTGAGCGTTCTGCCTGATCATGGCCTGATCATGCGTTCAACTTGGAAACATTCTGATCTCTCACGCAGGCCCGGAACACCCAGAACATCGCAACCAGGCAAGCCTGAGGGTGTCGCACTTGCTTCATGTCATATTTGGTTCTACGACTTGATGGTCCTCACGGTAGAATTAGACCTGCCTTCACGCACTCAAAAACATAAGGCTGACACACAGACAGGGATCTCCGCAGCTGAGCGCTCGGCTTAAAGTGTAGATGAGTTTTTTTGTTTTGTTTTATTTGCTACATCATTGTAGCACCGCGACGCGCCAGTTTCTGGGGAGCGAAAAGCATAACCTCTCTATATCTGGTGAGTCGGATCTTTGACACGCTTTAGGATTTCGCAATACTGGTCAGACACGCGAATCAGACCCTGAAGGCCTGATAAGCCAGTGGGTAAATACTCGTTATCTTTGTGCAATGTGCGCCGTACAGCATGTACTGTACCATAGGTAAGGAGAAAGACCGATCATTTAGGAGTCACGTTTATTAGGTTTGCTATTATCGACGTTTCCAAATTCCAATGGCTAGGTACATTATTATCAAGGATTCGTGAACACAGCTATAGTGAAACATATATGGATAATGAGATCCATCAGGTGCGTTACTACAATATCACAGCATCATGCATCCGATGTTCCTTTATAATAGGTTCATCTTACTGTTCTCAGTACTCTCCACTCTTTCATTGAACTCCGTGGCCTTATTCTATCCCACTGAGGTGCGCTTTACAAATTATGAATTCTAACCGTGTGATTTCACTAAGTCGGCCTTTCCAGTTATATGTGACTGCTCACTACAGAGCACTTGCTGAAGAACAACCCCTCCCCGAAGCTCTTCGTCGCACGTCCCTCTTAACGAGGGTACTCTGTTTTTTGGCACTTGGACGCCCAGATCTTGATGATCATTGGAAGTCGCTGCAATCAGAGAGAGCCTTCGAAACCGTTAGGAGCAGGTCATGCTCTATCCTGACTAGCACTATTACCACAGTAAGCTGTCCAACTCCGCGCGAGCTCAGACCGACGCTGATATACTCCAAAAAAGGCAACTGTCCTCCTCGCTACAAGCGGTGTTTTCGTCAGTACGGGCTCTCCTGTGCCATACTTTGACTATTCATCACCTGCTCCCTATTGTCTACTCCTTATGTCTCTCATGCTCGCCATGATTGCGATGTTGATATCTGGCTCGAGCATGGTACGTTGGCTACACACCGATCGCCACTGGATTCAAGAAGTGAGTTTCATTATGCTGACTCTTCGGACACCGGCTAACCTAATTATAATCAGCAACTCACGGAAGGCGACTACTTCGTCTTGTCCTACCTGTTGTCGATAGTCACGCCTATATTCTTTGTTGTCTTATCCCTGAATTGTTTTATGTTTGGTGAGTCGTTTCGTCAATCGATGCTTTCCCTGGTCCCTCATGCATTTCACCCTCAGCGATGTTGATAGCAGGCTTTTCCTCTCGAAGTATGGTCTGCCGCACCGTCACTACGCTCTGGCTGGTCACATACGTTGTCAACATTGGGGCAATATTCATGGAATTTATGTGGAAATATGCAAAGGGCATCAAATCACGCTAGATGTCCATAGTAGTTTCCACTTTGTTCATTCTTAGTCTCGAATTGTGATATTGTACACTGTAATCGATGCTTCATCTTTGTATTTTTGTTGTTAAATAACGGATCGGTGGTCATGCATTTTTTCATGCCCTCTAGAAGATCTGACAAAAATCTAAGTCGAGAATATGGCTATATTATGAGTGCAATGGAAAAAGCTTGCCTTTTGCTAATGTGTGCACATCTGATATTACAGGAACCAAACAACGAGTCCGTCATCTCTAGTACGGTAAACCTCATATTTTGGGTGAGACCGGTGGAATGACGGGTCAGGAGTGGAGCATGGGTCATGCAAAATTATTGCCATCTGCAGAACCAACTGTTCGTTTTAAAGACGTACACGAGACTAATACTCATAATGGACTTTTGTATTCCACATCAACTCACCCTGCAGCCGCCCAATCTTTGTATGCACAAAGTCCAACGAGTCCATGCCCACATACATGTTCACGAGGCCTGGAATGCCCTCCTGTACACCCTTTCGTAGGTGCTCATTGTCCATCCGTGTCACCGACCAAATGCGTTTTGTCACAACCTCAGCGTCAGCCAGCGCATCGCTTTTGATGAACGCATCAAATTCAGAACGCATCTTCGTGGTTACAGCTGCCGGCTCTGATGCGTACACTGCTGGAGGCTCAAGCATATCACTTGATGAGATAGGCGTGCGTGTCCAACCTGGGTGGACATTCACGAACTGTATGGCCGCTCAGTGGTCAGCGACTATCATCTTTTCCATTAGTACTCACATGAATGTTCCAAGCAGGAAGCACTTCCTGTGCCAGGACTTCGGTGAACGAATCCAAGGCTGACGGTGGTGAGCAAAAGTTACACAATGTGCCATAAGCAACATGACTAATTTACCTGCTTTCCTACGAACACCAAATGCCTCAGTAACCCTTGACCAGACAGCATCAACCCACTCACGTAGTGTTATAAAATCCGAGCAGAGGGACCCCGGTGATCGCTGCCGCGCTCGATACTTGAACGAGCATCCCCCCATAGCCCTTCGGGTTCTCCTCTCTAAAGAATCTAACTGCCTCAAAGCTTACCGCTACCGCGCCCCAGAAATTGACATCCATTAATGCCTTGGCACGGGCCATGTTGGATAATGTCCCCTCCAACTCCTGGTAAAACACCTGCCCCGCGTTGTTATACACGACATCGATGTGCCCAAAGGCATTCTTGGCTTGTGCGAAGACATATTTTATCTGCGCTTCGTTCGTCACGTCCAGGGGGAGTACTAGGAGCTGAGTGCGCGGATATTGGGCAGCGAGGTCATCAAGGACGGAGGGTTTGCGCAGAGTTGCGACGGCAATCTCACCGTTATGCAGGACCTCTTCCGTCATCGCCCTACCTAACCCAGAAGAAGAACCGGTAACTGCGAGCAGTCAGTGGCCCGCACGCTGAGGAGTTACGTAAACCAACTCACTCAACCAAACTCGAGGAGCGGATTGTGCCATGATAAATCTATTAGAAATGAACTAAGGGAGGAGTTTTAGTAAGACAAAGTCGGTGTGCAGAATAAACGTGAGACATACTTCAGCGTCTTAGAAGAACTGCTGAGGGGTAAATGACCCTAGACAAAGAGATTATATAAAGTACAGTAGCGGATGACAAAGAAGAAATGATATCATAGGTGATGCATCGATGATGTGGCATGCCACCTGACTTGAGGAGTAGTGGCTGTTACAAGCGCTGACTTCCCGCAGCATCTACATTTCATTCTAAACCTTAAAAATTTGGAGGTTCGACAAGGTGGAATACATATCTAGAAACTCGTTCCAAACCGTAGACACAAGTCAAATAAAGTTCATCATACAACATCACTGATGAAAGCCTGCTTTCCCTTGCTCTGGCTGATGAAGATGTCGATGAAGATGTCGAAATACGGAGGAGGCACATCATAACTGTTGGTGTCATGGTATTTGTCGGAGCTGAATCATCGCGCCATGGGCGCTCTGGACGCCAAAAATGCACCGTTACCGCCCAGAATATGAACGTGTTGCATGGTGAGGAGTACGCACGGCGCATGCATGATGGACAGGCCTTGTGTGAGCGGTACGCACTAAATGATTGTCGCGGACATTGAAATGCTGTTTAGAACGACAATCTGAGGATGCGTTTGATGTGCGGAGTTAGAAATTGCTTACGTTTTACGGCGGCTCCTCGGCACATAAGGTCTGGATATCTAAACGCTGCGAGAAGTGACCCAGTGAGGCCAGAACGATGCTGAACAAATATTAGACGTCAGACGGGGATTGAAATTTTCAGCAGTGTCTTTGTGAGTGGACTCCGAACCTATTTGGCCTTCTGAGCCATGGCAGAAGAAAATTAATTTGGCACATAATTGAGATGATGTCATCTGCCTTGGTGGTTCTAGCCTGAGTCAGCGAACGCCGTGCAGGAGGCCTTGTGTCGGAACATGATGCATGATGGTTCAGATGCGAGGAAAGAACTGGACAGCGACACAGTGAGTATATGAAGCGAGCGTACATTGACATAGTAAAGAGTCGGGATGGACAGGATAACTGGCAGGACAACGGCGTATAATTCATTGGCACTTCACACTCTTCATTCATGCTAATAAGAGCTACATGATATATATGCTGTACATCACGGATCGGTGTGGTAAGATGGGGTGAATGCATCTGTGGGTTCGTATTTGTGGGGTGAGAGCGTCCTAAGAATGTAGCAACGAAAGCAAGGAACAAATGACTGCAAATCAAGATCTCACAATGTCAGTGGTATGTTAACCTACTGCTGGTGATCATCCTCTACTCGCTCCACGGAATCTACAATCTCGTTCACCAGTTCCATAGTCACACCTGGAATGATGCGCTCAGCCTCATTGAATGCCCGTTGTAGGGCGCTCAGCGCGACTCGCGCTTCCTGTGTCGATACTCGAGGGAATAGCTGAACACGCTGATCAGCCCTGTCTCGATAGGAGTACGGAACCCTTACCGAAGCTATTGCGGGTAATATGACAGAATCAAGCATAGTAGTATCAGGTAACTCATCGTCCTCTGGTTCATGCTGTTTCTCTTGAACAGACGCGCCTCTAGGATAAGTGTCCAAGTACTGGTCATCATAATCTTCATCAGAAGACTCCCGCTCGTGGCCAGTTTGTGTCTCGTTGCTGGGCCCTCCACTCGGCATGTGTCTCACGGTGGCTTGCTCATACACGCTTGGTGCTCGAGCGGGTGGTGCAGACGCTGGCACCAGCGGAGGGGACGAAGGTAACGGCGGCAGCTCAGTCTTGGACCTTAACGATGACCCGGACGCCTTTTTCGCTGTGATCGAGGAAGAGGATGACGCCTCACGAGAAGATCCATTCATCTCCCATGTTAGGGGGGGACCAGACACCTTGATCGAGTTTTGTGCACGCCCAATCGTCCCCGACCGTCCTGTGTGTCGAACAGTACCAAAGTCCCAGAGATCTTCTAGGTCAGCGTTTGCAGGCCTAGAGAAGATATATGAGAGGATATTGGAAAAGCTGGAGCGACGCACAATTCTTGATTGACAACTTGTTCCTCTTCCTCCACGCGATCTCCACCCTCGGCCTTCCATCGCTCATGCCTCTCGATTAGTTCTGTGAGGTAACTAGTCTTCTTTGCCATACGAACAAACTTGTGCTTTAACAGCTCGCGTGCCGTCGGGCGCTGTGATATATTTGTCCATTTCAGTTATGGTAACATGAAATGAACACGAGGAATGGAGATCCGACTAACATCGCGGGGATCCCGTTGCAAACAATACGCAACAAAGTCTCGAAATGGCTTGGAGAAGTGACTGTCCAGCTGCGGTGGGGGGTTCTTGGGTATCAAGAATAGCACCTGTGTGACAAGGTGTAAGCGACATTTCGGAATCTGGCAGCCGCGCAGTCCCGCTTGCCTTCATCGGATGGAGCTCTGCATAGGGTGGCTCTCCCTTTGCTAGTTCAATTGCAGTTATACCCAAGCTCCATATATCTGCTTTATGGTCATAACCACTCTGTTTGATTACTTCGGGCGACATCCAGTATGGCGTGCCGACAAAAGTGTTCTTCTTGGCGGACAGTGTTCCAGAAAGCTGCCCCGACACGCCAAAGTCGGCAAGCTTGACATCACCTCCTGCGGAAAGCAGTATGTTGGCAGCTGTGTGTAATATGACATAAGTGTCAGATAAATCAGGAGCGAGGTGAAATGACCTTTGATATCCCGATGAAGCTTGCCCTCTGTGTGCAGATAGTCAAGTCCGCGAAGAAGCTCTCGGACGATGATTGCGATATACTCTTCCCGAAATACGCCGGGTTTCATCTGCGTAATGTGAAATAAGCGCAAGTTACCACAGTTGACTGCGATCATACCAGATCGGAACACGCGCCCCGAGCAGTATCTATATAGATCTATGAGGCAATGAGAATGTAATGGAATCTAGGAACGTACTCCATGACTATCCAGAGATTCGAACCCTTG
>NW_024541749.1:0-14004 GCF_016758755.1 Suillus discolor
TTCGCGTCGCTTCGAGTGATGGAACACGGCCTGCGCTTCAATATTTGTGAATTAAAGTCATCGTATCTACCTAATAGTGAAGATCCTGGACTACAAGAACGAGTCGAAAAATGCATCCCCCCACATTTGTCATATTCCTCTCGATTCTGTACGTCGCACGGTACGAACCACAGCGTTCGACAAGGAGCTCGCCAAAGAAGTGAAATTATTCTTCGACCACGAACGGCTGTTTTTCTGGCTCGAATTACTTGTTCTGATTGGTACTCTTAGTGGGTGCCGTTTCTGCCCTTTCGCTCATTCATCAGTGGCTAAAGGCGAGTACATTGCTACGGAGTGTCAGATAAAGCGCTGACGCGCAACATCAGGGCCATTCCGAATTCAAAGATGTCTCGTCGACTGCAACGGATGTCCAGAGATTCATTCAAGTCTTCGGCAGCATCATTTTACACAGCACACCGCATCTGTATGTATCGGCACTCCCATTCTTGCCTGCCAACTCTCCGCTATCGAGAATGCTTTCTGCACGATTTCCGAATATTCTTCGCGTAGCATCTGGACGTGATATGAACTGGCCGGCTGTTCAGACCGTGCTCAGTGGGCACACTGATTATGTTTCCTCGGTCTCATTCTCGCCGGACGGCACTCGCATCGTCAGTGGTTCAGAGGATAAGACAGTTCGGCTGTGGGATGCTGCGACCGGTCAGCCAGTCGGTGAGCCCTTGCGGGGGCACACTGGTTACGTTTCCTCGGTCTCGTTCTCGCCGGACGGCACTCGCATCGTCAGTGGTTCAAGGGATAACACAGTTCGGCTGTGGGATGCTGCGACCGGTCAGCCAGTCGGTGAGCCCTTGCAGGGGCACACTGATTATGTTCGCTCGGTCTCGTTCTCGCCCGGACGGCACTCGCATCGTCAGTGGTTCAGACGATAAGACAGTTCGGCTGTGGGATGCCAAGACGATGCAGCAGTCACAACAGTGCACCGAGTCAGATCACCCATCATTGTCAAATGAACATCGCAATATCGAGGCCACCACTACCATGACGTTGAACACTTGGAGCAATCACTTCATTTGCTTCTCGCCCAACTCCATCCATACGCTGCGCAACACTTCCGAGCTAATGGAGGGAGCATCCGTTGACGACCGCAGCTCGACCTGCTTTTTACTGGATCATGACAGTGGGTGGATGGTTGGGCCCAAACATCGGCTGTTATTCTGGGTGCCACACGCTTCTCGCCACCCGTTTTATAGCCCTCAGACTGCATTGGTGATACCTAGAGGAGGTCCCGAGCTTGATTTGAGCCGCATGGCACATGGAGAACATTGGCAGAAGTGTCGAGAGGGGTGAGTCTCCTTCATAGGTCCTTTCCAGTTGTCGCACTTGCTGACATCAATACTTGTAGACCTTAGTACCGACGATGACCGAAGGAATAGATACATTATAGAGATTTCAGATACATTTTAGACATGACAGCGAGTGTGCAGTATATCATACGTTGTATTCTATTCTATACCTAACATCCAGTCTACGAGCGAACCAATTATTGAAGAGCTGACTGCGTGACTCATGATTGCTGGTTTGTTAGCACACGTAACGACAACCAACGCAGTGTAACGAGAATGTTTCCCATATCTAGTCAATCTGCGCTGCATCAGTTTGCAGTGATGATCCGTGAGCAGTCGGAAAGCTCCTGGACTTAGTAGGGATGCGTCACATCATAGCGAGGTGGCGAGGGAGAGGCAAAAACTATTATAATCCTCAAGGTGCACAACATCGACAAAACGACCTAGAAACCCAATCAGAACAACACGCCCGGTCACGAGCCTACCCTGCAGTGCTTTCTGTCTGATCGCCCCAATCAGCGGATTCAAAAAATACACAACTCTGCAGCATTTGAGCGCGCTTACTACATACAATAATCATGAAACTGTCATCACAAATTTATCTGGCAAACGCAACAACAGATTCTCCAGTTTGAGCTTCGAAATGCGATGGCGAAGCAGAACTCCTCCAGGTCTGTCCTGCTTCAGGATTGTCCTGAAGTCTGGGGTATGTAGCCAGATTCATGGCAGTTTCACCTGTCCGCTCCATGATACCCCGACGGACTTTGACGCCGTCGAACAAAGCGGCGGTTTCTTCAAGAGTGCGAGTTGAAGAAAGCAAAAACATAGTTTACGAGAGCTCAACGAGTCGAAGAGATAACAATCACCTCTCGTGTCGATGATATACACCATCGCGAATAGGAGTTCCAATATAAGCCATCCGCAGTAAAAGAGGTACTGTACGAAAAAAAAGGTCAATCAATCAATCGCATGAATGAGATCTGACGACTTGCGTATTTCAATCCTATGGTTTCCAGTACCACTGGATTAACGAGCGAGTTGAAAGCATTGGTCGAATAGAGAACGATGTTCTGTATGCAACGTCAGGCAGCGTTCAGAGAAGGGACGAAAGCGACCGACCATGATTACAAACCCTTGGCACGGATGTTATAAGGCAGGATCTCGAGCGTATACATTACAAGCATCGAAGTATCCGCCAAGTCGTAGAAGAAAGAGTATATGAAAATGAGCGGCACGGTAGCTGTTCGAGCCTGATCATTAGATTGCACCAGCGATACATGCAAGGTGTTGGACATACCTCTCGCAGCTGCCACATTTCCGGACTGGCTGAAAAGAGCAGTCGTGACCGTCCACATAGAGAAAGCTGTACAGATGATAAGCCTTCGATTCAGCATCACAGAACGGTACTGACCCGTCAGCATGCCAATGTTTGAAATCAAGAAAGTCTTCCTTCTCCCTAGTTTGTCCACCACCATCACGCCTACCAGCGCACTAGCTAAATTGAAAATCTGAACGCATGAAATGCGCATCAATTTTGAGTTTTGCTTCTAAAAGACCATGGATGAACCTGCAGACCGCCGTTAATGGCTGCTTTCGTTCTAGTCTGGGTGATCCCGCTGTTGAAACATCTGTCAGGCTATGTACCATCTCGAATCCTCAGAAACGTACACCCTATCCAAGACTATGTTGAAGTAATACGACACCAGACGAAGATCAACGACAATCATCAAACCAGAACGAAATTGATCAAACCTCCACTGCGAGAATACTGCGATCCATATGATGGTAAAGATGCGCTGTCTGTTGCCGGGAGTCGAGAAGCACCTCAGGTAGGATTTGCCGGAGGCGTACTCTCGTTCGAGGTTCAAAGCATATCGGATTTGAGCCAACTCAGAAGCCACTAGAGGGTTGCGTTCGTCTCCCCCATTTGCATGGCACTGGACGAAGACACGGGCAACTTGCAATTCCTGAAAATAAACGATGAACGTTGTACGATCCACTTGATGGAAGGTATCCTCGTGGACGCTGACCAAGTCTTTGGCCATTAGAAAACAAGGACACTCTGGGATAAACCTGAAGGCGCTGAGTCACTTCGAGCAGGGTAAGAGCTAACAGTCTTACCATATTAGCGACACCTGAATGATAGGAATGGCTGTTTGAACGAATGAAGGGACCCTCCATGACCACGCTGATGTCCCCGAATCATCATAACTTCCTAGGCAGATCCAAGCCGCTGACAGACATGTGAGAGACCAAACGTGTGACGCCGGATCTCACTTACAAATGACGCTGCCAGAGTACCACAACGAATTGTACAGAGAGGTCATTTTTCCGCGCTTGAATGGAATTAGAGTTAAAGAATGAGATACGAGATGATTTTGCGCACATGCGTTGGATAACTAAGTTCGCTGATGAGTAAGGGAGTAGCATTGATGGAAAAGGCGATCCCTAAGCCGACTGAGAAATGGAAGATAAGTATGTGAATAGACTTTTTGATTGTGCATCATACTAAGCACACGGGTGCCAAGGAAGACTTCGTACATGAGGCTTGGGTGATGACGGCTGCCCTGATAAACATGACTGCTCTTCGTCCTAATAGGTGAGACACGTAAGGAGAAAATGGAGTTCCCTAAGAACCGGTATGAGCTTTGTAGCGATGCGAACACAGTGCTACGGTTTACGCTGAGAATGCCAATACAATGTGCGGAGTCAACGACCATAAATAGAATTATTGCAGTAGGGCGAGTAGTTGCGTACCTAACCTCATGATCTCTTGCCATCCGGGCAAGATTTGTAAATCTAAGGTAGCGCAAGACAACAGTCCACGATCGTGATAAGAAATGTTGTATGTCTTACTATTTATTATGGATGAGTCAAAGCCATTAAGATGATAAGAGCGGTGATATCAAACAGATGTAGAGTATCAGGATGGCTGGGTAGTCAAGCTTAATGAAAGCTCGCGACGTCTCAGTTCCAGGACCCCGGGCCGTGTCTCCTACTTCCATTTAACCTTCACTCCAACTTCACTCGCTCTGAACTTCCATCTCAAGCTTATACATAGTAAATTACACTATTTTCTCCGACTAATACTCAACGGTTGGCACAAACTTCTAACTTAAACTTGAATATGCGCCGATGCATAAACAGTCAGTTTATTACTGAAAAAGCGCCTCATGTAGTATTATTGATAACTGGCAGCGTAGCATCTATCAAAGCACTCATTATCGCAGGGCTTCTCCAAGTCTGTCCCTCTTGATGAAATCCTACTGTTGCCAGTGCTCACACTGCACGTGCAAATGTAATACCAGAGTGTCAAAGTAGAGGTGGTTACAACGAAAGAGTCGCTTGCGTTCTACGATCGTGCGGACGTGGTCAAGATGGCAGGTGGACGGATGAGTTGGTGAGTATACAAAGTTCAAGATGAATTTCTGCGTCTCAACGTCCATGACAAGGATCACACAAGATCAGAGATCCAATCCTGTATATCGGGTTGAGGAGATGGGCTGACATAGTCCTTGTCGCTCCCTGCTCGGCAAGCACACTCTCAAAAATCGCACATGGACTCTGCGATAACTTCCTCGCAGTATGTCCTGCCGCCTGTTCACGTCATGTCTCACTCTGATAATTTTTTTCGTTAGACCTCTCTGCTTCATGCGCTGGCACCTACGACGCCGACTTACATATTCACAGCAATGAACATGCTCATGTACGAACATCCGCTTATAGCAGAGCATGTGCGCATTGTCCGGGATGTTGTGCAGTATCAAATCGTTGAGCCAATTGCAAAGAATATCGTATGTAGGGACGTCAGTACATTGCTTTGACTTTTTGTTTCCGTTGTAGATGACTCGGTCCTTTCTCGAAGGACTGGGTGTCATGACAGAACGGTGTGATGTTGTGAAGATAGTGGTGGATTAAATGAAATCTAGCTTTGTCTTTCCCAGTCAACACGGCTGATCAAATCAGACAGCTTCCATTCTGCCACAGTGCCGTACTCATATTGTCCCTCAATCACTTGATTACAGGATTTCCATCGCAAACGAACCTAAATCGCTTGTCTTTCACACCTCTCCCTCGATGTGCTCGATCGGACATCATATTCTCATCGACATAAAAACAATGACCACAAGTAGGCACTTCGCCTTATGATATATCACGAGTTTTGTTTCAATGTTACCGTCTTCATGATGTAGTTCGCAGACCTTCGCAGCGCAAGTGCCCATCAGATGTTAGTCGGATTTTTACAACACGCCTCTCGAAAGGCGGTTGCACTTACAGGATCTTATATATGAGTAAATCAAGGAGTATTTGCATTACATCGGTCGGTTGTTCTCGATTGTATAGCAACAAGAATCTTCTCGATACCTCAAGCTACAAAAACAGTACACGACGGCACGCTCTTCGAATGCGTCATCACTGAGGTGGATCTCGAAAGACGATAGATCTTACGTGAGAGTGAATCAAGTAGTATGTACAGGATTATTTCAAATCTCGGAAGTCGTTGAGCACGCGATAACGCGTTCTCGAAGCTACTCGTGGAACTTTGTCAGGTAATATAGCTGGTAAGTGATTCTGAACAACAAACCTTTACGCAGACGTGGGGTGACAAGAATCCGCGCTCTTGTCTTATTTGCTGTACGTACACTCGCAGCTCTTGTCGGCTTCTTTGCATGAGTAGGTGATCGCGTCATCTTGGGATCCGTTTCAATTGAAGAGTTAGGAATGAGACTGTGTAAGATGTTGCACGCCTCCTCTACATGATATGACACGGTCGAAGTCATTAGTAGCCCTGCGCTACGATACGCATCCGCGAAGGGGCTCAACCAAAGATGAACCGCTACGGTGTAGTGTGAGCGGAATACCACAAAGGCGGAGTCGTGCCCGAGGTCCTGAAATGGAGTTGCAGAACTGAGGCAAAGAAATACCTCAACGATGAGCAGGTTTAAAACTTCTTCACCCAGGTGCTCCGCGGTCCAGAAAGTTTCTACCGTCAGCATCTTGCAACAGCCCGTGCACAATAGTCTGCACAGTAGAAAGCGATGAAGAATGTGCCGTAGTTGAATAAATGAAAGTGGAGTCAAGCTTCAAGTGCAGAAACGGTGCTTGAACAAACATTACTATATATGGAAGTGACAGGTATGCGGCGGGTTACAGGTCTCAAAATCCCGACCGTGCGGATGTCTACTTAGTTACATGAAGTGGAGAAACTCGTGACCAGTCTGTCTAGTGAGGCAAGCTGTCGATTAGACACAACAGCTTGCCTGATGAGACAGACTGGTCACGAGTCTAGAAGGAACATCGAAAATGAAAATACAATAAAAAATAAGCTCAGACTCCCTTTGCCAAGGCACCAGTCATGTCTGCGGAAGTACTACGATCGTGAGTAAAAACGTTAGACTGAATTTTAATTTTAGTTAGTAGGGTGATGCCATAAATAGATGGCGCTTACCGAATATGCGGGTGGATGGTCCATACCATGGGGTAGGGAAGCAGTCCCTGATGGCTATTATTAACACTCCCACCCGGACTGATTGTGAAACTTACACATTGAGATTACATAAGTTAGTTGAACCAAAAGTTGGGTGGCACAACCCCAATCATACCCTGTGCGATGAGTTCATTACAAGTACTCACAAACATATATAAAGACTTACAAACCAACATGGAGCCCAGGAAATGAGGTAGTAAATGTTCGCTATCACGATCAACGCGGCCATATTGAAAAGCAAGTTGATGCCGTAAGATTGTAATTTCAAGATTGATCGACCACAAGCAGAAAGAAGAGTAGAAGAATCGGGTTTCTGACATTCCGCCATGCGACTTGGTGTGCATGTTGTGGTTGAAAAGAAAGGGGCATTCACGAATTATTGCTATTTTATGGGGCTGACTTACATAACGACGACGTGCGGGGCCCAATCATAATTAGCCATTGCGTTCCTATCTGGGCCGCTCGGTCTCTGACTATCATAAATTATTTCTTGTACAATTAATCTGTACATTGCGGCCTTTTATTACCTACTACTCGAACCGCCATACCCCGTACTTGTCCTCATCGCACCCAAACCAGACGACCCCTCTCCTCTATCCTGGCTATCATACCCATGCACAGGTCTACTCCTCGAGATACTACCCTGCAGTCGCCTCTCCCGCTCCCAGTCATACTCCCGTGACCCCGACGGACGATTCAAAAGGTGATTTCCCAGCGCCCCTAGTGCAGCGCCACTCCAAAACCCTGGCTGCCACTGCGAGCTGTTGCCTGAACCGGCGTCTTTGGTGTATGGTGGGGGTGGGCTAGTGTAATAAGAGCCGGGGAATCCTCCTGGTCCTGACCTGCCTTGCCTATCGCCGGGATATGAGGGAGGGCTGGTGTGGTTGGCATCTGACGTATTGCGACGCAAGCAAGGTTGGATAAAGCTGTAGATTATCATACCCAGGACTACGATCCATACGAACATGAAGAAGATACCGGAGTAATCGAGGTCTGAGTACGCAGGAAATAAGTAAGTGTTAATAAATGAGCGTGCTCAAGACTTACTGCTGAGCCATGGTCGGGTGTAGAAACGGGACCAGCTTGAGTCAGAGTCGGCGCGAAGGGCATCGGGGAGTTGAACGAGGTTGTATTCGAGGGAACAGGATCCTGCGTGATTATAATGAGGCTTCGTATTTCGAGTACTCGATGGTGGATCAGAATCAGACCTTTCATGACGTATGGGTCACCAGGGCCATTCCACCCCTCGCAAGAGACCTCGACTCGACCGAAACGTAAAGAGGACGGTAGGTCCGCCTCGCACTGCAAATATCGTGTCAAACTCACTATATAAGAGCTTACTACGTAGCAGCAGTGTCTCAAATCCTAATTATTAAGTTAAAAGCGAACACTCACCTTCCAATCAACATCCGTACCCGACCCTCCAATATTACTGCAGCGCACGACATCCGGCTGATACAACCCGCACGCTTTCCCAATGCATACCAGTTGAGCAATAGGACTGGTACGCCGCGCAGCTGTAAGTGCGTTTTTGTAGAATGTGAGACCAGGGATGCTCTCCAAAGCGATGCGGGACATGAAATATAGTTGAATGAGCCTTGTCCGCTCAAAATACAAGCACCAGTTTTAAAGCCTTGTGCGGTGCATACACGACGTGGAGGTGAAACGTGTGATGACGGATGATATGAGTAGCGCACAATAACCGGTTCGAAATTTCAAACCGTTCGATCAGTGGCTGTGTATGAACTATTTCCCTACCGCCTCGCTGACAATACCTGTTAACTCCGTCATCCACCAGTGTATGACGATTAAACCGAAAGCACTCAAGATACATGTTTGACTGGACCTCATTAGCTTCCAAGGCTTTACTACTCCTCATACTTGTTTACTCGTCATCTTTCATGTTTTCGTCGAAAAAATGGAGTCCAAAGGGGTTGGTGAGCCAACAAGTCTTCCTCGATGATTTAGTAATTCACGCGCATGGCCCCAGCACGTCTATATTACAGGCGGCAGCCAAGGTCTCGGACTTGCACTCGCCAAACTCGTCGCGCGAAAAGGTGCCCACGTCTCCATAGTAGCAAGAACCCAAAGCAAACTCGACGATGCTTTAAAAGAGCTTGAGGTTCGTGTCCGGGATGAAACCCTCCGTTCGTTCTAAATATCGTACACAGGCCAATCGCCAAAGCCCAGACCAAGTCTTCAAAGCCTTTTCCTTCTCCCTCGACACCGCAAAGGAGTCTGCTGCCGCTCTCCAAGCTGCTAGCGATGCCCACGGCGGCAAAGTTCCAGATGCCGTTTTCGCATGCGCAGGTGCTGCAAAACCGATGTACCTCCTTGAAATGCAGCCAGAGGACCTCTCAAGTGGAATGACGAATGGGTACTGGATACAGGCGTGGACCGCATTCGTGAGTCGATTGTTCAACTCTTTCAGATCACGGACAAGAACATGACGTTTAGCGAATGATGAACAGGCTGCTGCTAAACAAATGGTGCGCGAGAATAAGAAGGGGAAGATCGTGCTGGTGTCTTCGACGCTTGGATATATGTCTTTGATTGGATATTCTTCGTATTCGCCTGCAAAACATGCTCTGCGTGGTAAGCAATGCTGTCTGCTTGACTCTGGGGTGATGCTGATGACACGCTTGGTAGGACTGGCTGATTCATTGCATTCAGAACTAATGTTGTATGGTATCGATACTCATATCTTCTTCCCTCCGACAATGTATACCCCTGGGTTCGAAGAAGAAAACAAGACGAAGCCGGCTATTACTAGAACGATTGAGTCGGCGGATGAAGGTCTGACAGCGGAGCAGGCTGCTGCTGGATTACTCTCAGGTACGTCGTCTCGTCAGACTACATCTACAACTTTAAGCCAACCTTTGGCCTGGTTAGGTGTCGAGAAAGGTCATGCGCACATCACCGCTGATCTCATTACGAGCTTGTTTCGAGCTTCAACGCGTGGTTGTGCACCTAGAAGCAACGCTGCTCTCGATTTCGTGTTGGATTTGGTTGCTCTTGTATGTACCTACCTTGTCATGATAAGTTTGAACTCATGATTAACGCTTGACTGTAGGTTGGCATACCAATTTGGAGACGCTCGGTTGACAAGCAAGTGCTTGCACATCGCGCTGAACATAGGGAGTATTTGAGGACAAAGGGATTGGTTGATTGAGCCTCCAGTAGGCAAACCAATTGAATACATGCATGATAGTGACTCGTCATTGCGCAGAATGAAACGAAAAGACACTGTCATGTTTAGTAGATGACGAGTGCAGTGCGCTACTAGGACAGAGCAAATACAGTTAATATACACTTTATCCTTACAGGTCGTGACAGTCGGGAAGGACAGCAAATAGACACGCTTGCTGAACTCACTTGCAAGTCGTGGAATCCCGTAAGTTGTGCCTTGATCAAACCACTAAAGATTTTGGTTCACAGCGTCCTCAGTCAATGATTCACGTTTCAGCGAGTCATCTCCTTCAACCCCGAGGTTTCTGCCCGTGGTATGTTTGCGAAGATCTTAATAGATACGTGTCCATCGTGGTTCATGAATCCCCTACATCGAGCAGCAGAGACGCGCTTGCAAGCCGGACATATCAAAAAGGTTTCCGAGATCGCGAAACAAGAGACCACCAAAATGCCCTGGGTTCTAGAAACAAACCAAGGGTAGTCGCCTGCTCTACAACCTTATATTCCGTGAGTTTCGACCCATTAGGGCGCTGCATGGTGAAGACCTTTTCAACGTATGTGCAGAGCCGATCCACTTCATGTTTGTAGCTCATCGCGTCTATATGATTCGCTGTTAAAAGATCACGCTGCAGGTCACCATGATCTCTTACTAAATACAGCGGTCAGTCGTCGAGATAATGTGATCCTTGGAAACATACTGTATTACAGATTAAAGGATAAGACACCCTGATGGGCATCTTATGCGACTCTAGTCTGCCAACTGCAGCGAGCGCTTGATCATCTCATCACATAGGATGCGAAGTCGAGCACCTGGATCTCGAGTTGTTCATCTGGGTACTTGTGTGGATTTACCTGTGTTACAAAGATGACGTTCTCTGATCGGCGGGGGTCTTGTCTCCTTGATTTTAGGGTACTGCAAGTGCCAAAGTATGTGGCGAGGAGAAGTTATGAACATCGACATCGGCCCAAGACCGTGGCTCCAAAGCCTATCTGTAGCAACCTCAAGGCCTCATGCGAACCCATCGACCGCCCCGAATTCCCATATTCACAGGCGACTCTAACTCCTCCGAATATTGATCATGCATTCTACTGCCATCAATCCACGATCATCCCCCACATACGCTGTATTTCCCGTACTAGCATCTCCGAGTCCTCTGCCGTGTTACACACATGATCTCGTTTGGGAGCCTGAGGCGGCAAGTTCTGTTTTTTGTCTAGTGAGAGTGGTATAATTGCACTTGTGAAGACGTTCTCACCTTATTTTACAACTCGCTGTAGGCTTCGACATCTCACATATAGACCATGTTTCGGCGATGGGGTTGGGCACTGGATACGGCACATTCTTGTGCTTGGTCGCAAATCAGCATGTACATCAGGAAAACGTAATTCACTACAAAGTGCTACAAAGCGCTCTGTAGCGCTCTGTAGTGTTCTGTAATACAATCCAACCCGCTGATGTACATGGATCAGATAGGTCGCATTTTCGCTCCCGTGGGTGTATGGCCACTGCGACTAGAGGAGCCGAACACAACTGCGGTGGAGGAGGCAACAACTCTAATTGGCTTGCTACAATGACATCTATTACGCCCTCTGACTCAACAACGGCAAAATAATCATACATTTTTATTTTCCATTGTTACCAAGATCATGCAAGATTCGAAAATTGCGCCCAAGGGAAATCAAGAAGCACTGAAAGTTTTTGACAGCCTGATGTCCGAACACGGTGATACTATAAGGTGCTACGCTGAACAATGGACGATCGACTCGGACCCAGCCGGGAAAATTGATGGAGGAACATATTTGGTTAAGCACTATCCTCTACGGCATTTTCGGATGGAGAAAAAGACAGAAGTTTACAGCAGACTTCTTGTAAGTGCGTAAATGTGGCCGGCATCTGTAGGAGGACAACAGAATACTAGGAGAGAACTGCGGCTGGGTCGTCCATCTGTCTTCTTTTTGTGGACCATGGCGCGAGCATCGGACTCCGTTCTACTCTGAGAACATGAATCTAAAAATCAAGATTCTTAGAAGAACTTCTCAGGGATTCGGAGCAAGTATCATTGATTGGGTACCGAGAACGAGATGTATGATCATTGATGTAGTAGAAAGTAGAGTGCATCTCACCGTGAAAAGGTTGAACTAGCTGGCGCACTGTTATGATCTTATTCCTGGCGAATACTAGTACATACTAGAGTATAGGTGAATATCAGTACTAGACTTTCAGAAATCAAATTTTATTCAAATAAGTTAGGGTCACGTGCGCGTGCTGATGGGAACGCGTTGTCGGAGTCGAACTGTAGGCCAGAGTCATGAATCCATATCCGTGACGCATCAGATTCATCAATGGTCCACAACATTTGCGCCACACTGGTCGACCAGATATAAGGCAGGCAGTTGTTTCTGTTGTCTTCTGCATTCTTCCCCCTCATCAATTCTGCTCGTAACATTCAATCAGCGTAATCATTGACACTGAACGTCTAGTGCCATGTCCCCTGCAGGCGAGACTGGCACTTTGTCTACTCCTCCACGCGCCAATGCATCAGCTTCAGGTGCTAGCAAAATAGAATCCACACCAAACAGCCGTGGGGCTTCCGTCGTCAGCGAGCACATCGGCGTGCTCGGTGTCAAGTGCGCACGTTTCTGTCGTAACTCGTTATTGAGTAGAACCTGACATTCCATCAAGGGTCAGAACCGCCCATGGATTCAACGCGATATTGAGCAGGTTAAGGAGTGCAAGGCAGATGCCATGCTGCAAGCCCTCCTGCAGCGCGCTTCTTCCGCTCCCGAGACCGAACAGCCCGAGCTTCTGCAAAAGTGCTTCAAGGCAGTTCTGCCGGTTTGCAATGGACAGGCCTCCACTGCGTTGGTAAAGTCTTCTGACATCGAGACAGCCCTCAGCGAATAGTGAGTGCTCGCTCTTGAGTTCGCTGATCGACGTTCTGATGCTCACAATATTGCAAGCGTACGTCCAGGAGTAGAAAACAACTTCTACGGCCCTTTCGTAAGAGCTACTAACATTGCTCTCGCTTGTCTTGAGAGATCAAGGTCGACGGGATGCGTGTCCTGTCCCCACGTGGACATGATCTGCCAGCAGAACGATATGCCCATGCACCAATGCACCAGACCAAGAAATCAACTCGGAAGCCCGACCTCGTGATTCTTCCTTTGAATACCGCATGCGCTTCCTTCCAGGATGAGAAGGGCAGCACTTGGGCAAACAAAAGGATGACAAAAAGGATGATGAAAAGGACGAAACGAACCAAGAAACGAACGAGGAACGACGGCGAGCAGCGCAAGAAGAAGCGCAAGGCTCATATGGACACGAATGCAACGGCAAAGCCGCACAATCTCCCCTGGAAAGATGTTCTAGCTTGCATCGAGTTCAAGAGAAAGACGAAAGGGATTAAGGCGCCCCCCTCTTCGTATACATTGACAGACTATGCCCCTACCAAGCCAGAATATCTGCCAGTCGATCATCTTAGGACTGCAGGCCAGCTCCAGGCCCTCCTCAGACCCCAGCAACACAAACTGCGTCCGACAGTGCATGTAAGTGATGATATCTGCGATTCTAGGATCAAACTAAATTGGCCAAGCCGCAGTTCGATCCTCCGGCCTTACTGCTGACCAGCCTTCCCAAGGCGGGTCCAGTTCCAAGCGCAAGGCCGCAGACACTTTGGAATCTACCGCGAAAAAACCTAAGATGGACCCCAACGACAGAGACGCTGACGCGGACGCAGATCTAGATGTGACCGTTCAGACGGGTCTGTACGCCCGCCGAAATGTTTGCAGCGAATCTTGCAGTCAACTATCTGCTGAATATTATTGTCGTCGGTGAGTTTGTTCGTCTGTTGAGATTGGCTGCGCTCTTATTAAAGCTCTTTTCAGACGATATCGCGTGGATCTGGTATTATGATCGACAAGGGATCATTCAATGCTCAGGCATCAACTTCATCAAGATCTTCCGCGATTCATGGTGTTTTGTAT
>NW_024541750.1:0-13997 GCF_016758755.1 Suillus discolor
CCAATGTTGACTCTCGGTTTTGCAGTTGCTGCTGGCATCGTGGTGGTATATGATTGGGGTTAGCAGGACAGTGTTCGAAAATCGCAGATATTCTCATGATATTTCCAGTCTTAACACTCGGACAAGAGGTACATCGATTTATCGCCGGAGGAGTTAACTCGCTAATAATGGTGTCATAGATTGAACTCATCTGGGTAAGTAACAAGAGTCCCGTATCGAAAGAAAACAAGAGCATGCACTGAATTCGCGACAGAGACAACACTGGTCTCTCATGACCGTGTTGTATTTGATTGTTCGTACCTCATGTTTTGCTTTAGCATGGTGGACAACTTGTGCTGACTCAAAAATGTTCTAGATATGCTATCTTGCAATACTGTATTTTCTGTATGTGTCGAGATCAACCACTTTGCACTGTGCCAATAGCTCATCTCTGACAACTAGTGCCTATGTTCTACATATGTCTCATATGCACTGTGTTCCATTTTTCTGACCGGCGATACACAGAAACTATGCCATCAGTATCGCTGACAGATGCAGTAAGTATTCTGCAACCATCTCATCCCCATCCAATCAATACGCTCATATGTAGGGGTGAGTGAGATTCCAACCATTGAACTTGGCTCAACATAATGACTTGATAGTTGTAAGTCGGAGTCTTTGATACTAGTGCGAGGGCATTCACTAATTTCGAGTTTTAGCCACCATCATGTACTACGTAGTAAGTTGCACAACTGTGGCCTTGACTGCCATGATGGGCGGTAAGTTACCCAGGTGCAGTACCTCCATGATATTGACCTGACTGACACACGACGCAAGTGATCATGATTGCTCGGTTGCATGCCATGTATCAGGGATCTAGAACGATGCTTATGTTCCTTGTTATTATTCCTGGTTGTAAACATTGCCTGCGCAGTAATTGCGGCAATAGGACTCAACAATACTGTACTTGGTAAGCTGTACTTGTCGACTTGAAGAACACGGCTAATTGAACAAACACCAGAGGAGGAGAGATACTCGATGGCATATATATGTGCGGTGATGTATATGGAGGGGACAACCAGCTTCTTATTTGATGCCTTGGATGCTACACTGTTTGGGAGGTCCTCGTACTGTGTCTTTCAGTCTGGGTTGGCGTGAAACACTTCCGTGAGCTGCGACGACTCGGCCCATCGACAGGATCGACCATTGGGGACTGTTTCAAAGTGCTCCTACAATCTCACATTTTATTTTGCAAGGTGAGCTTGTAATGTGGAAGCAGTTATATTTTCTGCTCAAGTTCGGCACATGTAGCTTTGGGTGTGTCTTGCCTCCAGATTTCTGCTCTCTCCCAGTAATCTCGGTGCGCCAACCTGTTGCTGATATCTGCACGTAACCACTAGCTCATCTGTTCTATAGAATACAAATTCTATTGGAGCTCAGATACTCAATGGTGCTCTTCAAATTTCATTGGTCGTGCAGATGTTTGTGCTGGGACCTTGTCTCATCCTGAGCGTTCGAGAATACCACACCAAACTCGTGGCATACTCTGATGCAGAAACTAGCATGAATGAATTGATGTTTTCCAGGAGCGTGTACATGTATCGACTAGCAGTACTGTGTAGGGAAATGCTTTGCCGAGTGGTCTGCAGGGAGGAGAAATTTGGTGGAGGATCCGTCGTGGTATTTATTTATCATATGATGTTTCGCAGTATATTTGAAAGGTCCAGGCAAACCCTGTTTCTTGTTGTATCACTACTGGAACGAAGTACCCGTGCTTGAACCAAGTGGTAAGGGGAAATTATCCGGAACGACTAGCAACCAAATTGGTCCTTGATGACCGATGTTGAAATACAACGAGAATCAGTAAAAGTGCCTTGACAGCTGATTCTGTGTGTTGGTGTTCCACTGTCTGGACATATACACTGCGAATCGTGAAGCCAGATGACTGATAACTCATTGGTACTCAGATGTGATTTCCTCCATCCAACAGGCAAAGGAGAATGAAAGGAATAAATTGTGTAAACTCATGGTTTTATTGTACCTCTTTCTTGCAAATGAGCGTGACAAGGATATGGGGTCTGCTGAGTGATGGGTGGAGTATAAGAAAATATCAAAAGGCCTCAAGCGTACCTATCAAACTACTGATGAGGGATTGACCACGATATTCTGTTGGAGCCCTGGCTAAGCACGACTATGAGATGAGAGTAAAGCACCTGGATGAGATACAGACATGCATACACACATACATATACTTGTTGACATGGACCACAGTCGCTGCCAGTCTGTGCGCCATGGGCTTTAATTAAACAAACTTCAACAAATATTTGCTGCGAATACATGGAGACCCCGCGTGTGCCTCTTTCGTATTATATTGGGTGCACGAATGCAAACTCTTGTTTATTCATTCATTGTGCCCAGTATCGTGTGTCTTCAGTCTCCTGCCTCAAAACGGTCAGTTCTTCCTCTGGACGATGGTCATAATCAGCAGTGTTTTACTGAGCACAGCCGGTGACCAACGTACTTCAGCAACAAGTCCGCGACCACAGCGAAATTTGGCCCTGCCAGGTCTCACTGTCACCTACCCTATCACTACTCTATCTCCTCGCTCCCAACTGTATATTTGGTGCATCGATCGAGCTGTGATTCGCAATTCGCTGTTACAAACCGTTTGTTTGCAAAGCACCGTGACAATTTTGTACTTATAACAACAACGCATCTACGACCGTCAAAGCTACTCTACGTTTTTGCTAAGTATTGTATACCCTCCTACTACTCTTTCACTTAGTTTGACAGACTCTTTAATGAAACATTCAATACTCGTTACCTGGACTACTCAGCTTCTTGCACTGAAGGGCGCTGATTTGTGGGATGGGGCTGCAAGAACGTCGAGACCAACAATGGTGTTAGCGACATTTGAGTTTGTCAGGTTGAAACCCTGAAGATATTAATATTGATGTCAAGCCAAGTTCAGCATGGCTGCCTCACTGTATCTGGACATTCGACTCAAGCGCTCACATGACGATGACGCCCGTTTAGAACTTCATCAGATGGTGGCGGTCCAGTGCGTGCCACATCGATCAAATTCAGCCTCCAGCTTCTATGCCCATTCCTCAGGCCTCAAGCTCGAGCACTCAAGCTTCAAGCTGAAGCTCACGGACCTCCAACCAGTTCATCCCGCTTGCGACGTGCTTCTCTTCACGAGCCATGCATGACACAACGTGCAGGTAGCATTGATGTGCGTCACTCAGGACGATTGAACACTTGTGGGTCAGCATTCAACTACAGAATCTGTATTCATTGCTGTGGTTGGAACGAATTGCAATTCTACTAGTACCTTCTGTCCTGGCGGAATATGCAGGGAAACAGGACCAGCGCTGCTTAATCCGTCACCCGCTATTGGCCTCCAGTAGCAGCCACCTACGCCACCCGTCTTGATCCTTAGACTGAATCGTGACACAATGTGGGGTCTTGCGCGCAGGTTATTTTTTCCGACAACTACCGCATGGAACATTAAGCTGTGTATCAAGTCTTTTTCGTCGTTGCACTGAGCTCGTGTATTCATGATAGGAGCCTGTTCTGCAAAACACGATAACACTTTCTATTGTTCAATCGCTCTTTACCAAATGCCGAGTCTACCCAAACACAGCCGATGTCATTTTCGATGGAACTTTGCCGGCAACTGTCAAGTTGCACGTATACAGCACAGGAACTGTGTTAAGCCTTGGATTTCGAAGGAATTCCTCATACGGGTTTGCACCACTGTACACGAGGCGTGTCATCGGTGGCTGTCCCATCATTTCATTTAGGCGCCATCTATCTGGTAGATATAATATAATCTATCATATCACTAGGAGTCCCTCAGGCTTTCGACGTTCGACGACAAAGGCCGTTCCACTTGCTTTTACGACATTCCTCATCTTCCTGTCCCTATCTCAAGTCAGACTAACGGTCAAACAGAATCCGTTCACGAACCACATCCTTTCCCCACAATCATGAGTACAATTGCCTACCAAGCATGCTTGGCCGCCTGTGTATGTCCCACCGTGTACCATGCTTATCGTGTCTTAACGTCTGGTATAGTCTTCAGGGCGTGACACAAGTGCTACTGCCCCCCGCGTGCCTGCGGATCCTCCTGCATCTAATCACTTTGCTGGCCAGGGTGCTTACCGGGCCCATATCTTTGAACGAGTGAGTATCATGACTTGATAAAGGAAACATGCCTTATTGAAATGTCACCTCTAGTACGGGTTTTCCTAGGATAAGAGCAGTGCAGAGTTCTCGAATATTGTTCGTGCACTTGGCTGTGCCGCTGCACATGAAGCACGTTTGTCAATGAGGCAGGCCTCCTATTACTAGAAGCTGGTCTTCAATTCTTCGCCATTTGAGCCATGGTGTGCCCATATGGTTTGGTGGATCCAAATTATCCAATGCCCTTGATTTTGTTTTGTTTTGTTTTGTCATGTTTGGAAGCGCATACGTTGATTGCCAAGTCTTTCAATGCTAGGAGCTAGTCTTCACTGTTCACCATTCGAATTATGGTGTCTTGATACTCTTGTGTTGTATCCGGTGCCTTCCACTTTGTCATATTTTTGCATACTGCTTGTGTCTCGAAGCATGCCCTATGTCGACGAGGCAGGTCTCTTAGGAGCTAGTCTTCATCTGTAGGGTATATGATGCGCTTCCGATGCTTTCCACTTTTGTTTGGTTTCTTCATGACCTGTTATTTAATGCCTGTTTACGAGTTCCTCGACTTTACCGTATAGTTTGATACTATGTATGACCGTTGTCGTGAATGTATGTCTCATCCATTTACAAAATTGTCAATGGTGATTTCAAAATGCCTGTCTGGCGACTTCGCCACTCAATTGAAAAGCCTGAGAGCAAGTAGGCTAGAATTTGGGATAAACACCGGGCGCAGTATATATTCCCCAGTAAGTGAGTCAGAGCCAGATTGCCACAAGCAACCAATTCAATGCACAGCCTATCTAGAATGAATCACCATACCATTCGAGTTGTGAGCGCTAGTTAGAAGAGCTGGTTCTAGTGAGAAGGTTGCTGATGCGTGTGATTTATTGAGTAAATGACAATCCCGGAGCCAGCACATACCAATGACCGAAGAGAATGGGTGCAATGGGCTAGCACCTAATGCAAATGACGGGACTCTTCCTAATCCAGGTGTTGCGCTTTAATATAATAGATAAGTAAACAAAAAATAGAAAAGTGCTCGACAGCCGCCCGTTTTCCGTGTGTTGTTGCGCTCTATAGCAGATACATAGGGGGCAATAGAAAAGGGCCCGGTGGCTATCCTGAGTCTGGGAAGACCGGGAACGGTATGGCCTGAGCGTCTTAACCAAGAATGTCGCCTTTAGAAGCCAAGCTTGTGCACAGGTACAAGCGCCTGCAGCAACACATGGCGAACTTATCTGATTGATTTGGGATAATTAATATGTTGCTTCTGCTTCTTAGTGCTGCCGTGGTCCGGTTCGGTCCGGTTCACAGAGGGTCGAGCGAGAACCAAGAACTGGACCTAGGTCCGGTTCTACCAGACTCAACAAACCTCGAACTGGACCTTGGCAAACAGTTCAGAATGGTCAGGTCCGGTTAATTTCAGGTTTGAACATGAACCGAACCAAATTTATTTACAATGAGCAAAAAAAAACATAGGTAGGTACTCATAGCTACACATCCAACTACACAGCTTCTGCCTCGACTGTCGCAGAAACATGGCCATTCCTATACACCGCCTTTAACAACTGTAACGAGCCAAACATGGATGATGCGAGTGCATTGCGTCGCACGGTGGAGGTGATCCCTCTGCTTGAGAAAGCCTGTTCGGAGGGGACAGAGCTGCCCTGGATGGGCAAATAATTGCGCGCAATATGTGCAAGCGTAGGGAATTGTAAAGAATGAAGCCCCCACCAGGCAACAACATCATTGGCCTCCTCTAGTGGTGAAGACAGATACGCCATGAGTTCTTGATGAGGATTGCGAGCAGGTTGGTCTGCAGCTTGACGCACCTTAATGGCCTTGCGCATCCATGCATCACCATACCGGTTTTCCAGCAAGGGTCTTGTTGGCGGAGCAGGTTCATCGACAGGTGTCCGAGTTGGTGGTTTATAGTACTCGTCAAACTGTAGAAGACAGGCCCCAGTGTCATATTGATGCAACATTTTGCTGCAGTTGCAAGGGATCCAGTGATGCAACAGCGCAGCGTGGATCCTCGGATAGCACTGATGCATTGCAGGTCGGCTCATTGCTTTCCCAGCCCATCACCCAACTACTTATAGTGTGCGCATATATTCATTTTCCTTTCTCCCTTTCTCCCTTACTTATCACTGCTTGTATTCTGTCAGTCCAAGTCACGATGTTCTGTTCCGTCTCGAGTCCAATTTTTCATGCGATGCAGGCTGATACTTATAACGTGCACATAGCCTATATTCATTCTTCCTTTCTCCCTTTCTCCCTTACTTATCACTGCTTGTATTCTGTCAGTCCAAGTCACGATGTTCTGTTCCGTCTCGAGTCCAATTTTTCATGCGATGCAGGCTGATACTTATAACATGCGCATATATTCATTCTTCCTTTCTCCCTTTCTCCCTTACTTATCACTGCTTGTATTCTGTCAGTCCAAGTCACGATGTTCTGTTCCATCTCGAGTCCAATTTTTCATGCGATGCAGGCTGATACTTATAACATGCGCATATATTCATTCTTCCTTTCTCCCTTTCTCCCTTACTTATCACTGCTTGTATTCTGTCAGTCCAAGTCACGATGTTCTGTTCCGTCTCGAGTCCAATTTTTCACGTGATGCAGGCTGATACTTGTAGCATGCGCATATATTCATTCTTTTCAAGTTTTCCCTTACTCGTATTCTTTCAATTCCTGCAAGTCTGAGTCACGCCGTTCTGTTCTGTCTCGCGTCCGATCTTAGCTTTTCCTTCGCGACAAGCTTTCACAATGCAAGAATAACTTCATTCACTAATCATAGACAGGATAAAGGTCTAGGGACCACATCTATTACATCTGTATAGCGTGAAAATTTATGATCAGAGCATGGATCAAACAGAGAACTTCATGGAGCCAACATAAAGCCAGTCCGCTCACGCCTTCGTTCGTCTTTTCCTGTTTCTGTTAGCGAGTGAGAATAGAGCAGGATTTTTCAGACATACTTTGTTGGAATCACGCCTTCTGCAGTCGAGTCAGCAGTACGCTTCAATGATGTTCCCCCAACCTCCTCCAAAACACTTGGATTTTCCTTGCTACCAATACCAACAAATGTCATGCCATCTGACCTGATTGCATCAGCAATATCATTCCGCCTGGATTTGATTGGAATGCGCTTCAATACACGTGCCGCTCCAATCTGACTCGCAGTAGCTTTTTGCATGATATTATTGATAGTAATCGAATCACCCAACACGTTACCTTCATTTGCAGCGACATGTGTTGTCTCCATTACTGCACTGGACTTGGTACTAACAGGATTTGCCTTGGGTTTGGGTTTGGGTTTGGCCTTGGGTTTGGCAGTGTTTGCAAGCGTGATCACAGGGATAGGCTCAGTAGAATTGACCAGGGAAGTGAGTTTTGCTGTAGTGGGTGCGGCCATAACAGTGGGAGTGTCTGTGATAAATTTGGCGGCAGAGCAAGGCTTGTCGAGCCCATTCAGTGACATGCCTCCTTAGTTACTGGCCAGCCCACCTTGACATTTCTTCCAAGTGATATGGGCCAGCCCACCATGGGCCCACATTATAGGTGTATGTCTATGCCTCTGTGTGGGCCCCACTGGTATTGTGTACCCGGCGAATATGGGTAGGCCCACAGATTACATTCTTCGAAACATTGGAGTGGGCCCACAGGGATTTGGATTGAAGTACAATGTATTTACAGGTGGGCCCATACTATAGCAGAAAAGATATTCCTACTGTCGCCGATGATTTGCAAGTGGCGAAAACAAATAGATATCCCACTAAATGACGGCCGGCAAATGCAACTTGAAACCTCAGCCGGCGGCGATATTATGATTTAATCCAGGCAATGCAGATAACATTCGGCCCATGGCTTTCGGGGTGTTGCGTACATCATTGTCAGCGGTGTAAATCAATGCGGCGGACTCAAAGAGGTATATCGGCAGAATCAATCAGATATATCGGCGGGATAAATAAGAAAAGATATTCCTACTGTCGCCAATGATTTGCAAGTGGCGAATACAAATAGATATCCCACTAAATGACGGCCGGCAAATGCCAATTGAAACCTCAGCCAGCGGCGAGATTATGATTTAATCCGGGCAATGCAGATAACATTCGGCCCATAATTTTCTGGTTTAGGGTACATCATTGTCGGCGGTGTAATTCAATGCAGAAAACTCAAAGAGGTATATCGGCAGAATAAATCAGATACATCGGCGGGATAACTAATATTGTCGGCGGGGTGATATCGGGTAGACCGGTAATGCACCTCTGGCGATTTTATGAGGTTGGCAATGCCATCGGTGCGTCCATATAGCTGTAACCGAGTACTGGCGAATAAACGGCCATTTTGTCCATTGGTGAGCCCACATTGGTTTCACGGATGGGCTTGACTCTGGTATCCGAGTGGATGGGCGGGCCCATGCTCCTCTACATTCGGTGTGGGTGGGCCCAGGTGATGTATGTCTGGATGCAGTCAGCCCTCACGACAGCCTATGGCTTGGATGGGCCCGTCCTTCTGAGGTATGTGGGCGGGTGGGCCTACTACAGTAACATGGGTGATACTGGTTCGGCCATGGAAATGCATCTCGGTGACTACGGACGGGCCCACCAACCATGTAACACATGTGGTAGGCCTCGCCCCGGTTGGCGCACTGGTACGGGCAGGCCACAGCAAATGTCAACACTACCACGAGTGGGCCCAGACAGTGCCTTCCTCCTTCCGCATGGGCCCATGTAATGTACGCTGAATAGCATGGGCCCATCCATGAATTCCAAATACAGCGGTGGGCCTTGGAGATGCTGCAATGGCCATGGGTGGGCCTGGGCAGTGATGTCACCCTTTGAGATGGGCCCATCTGATGTCCAATGCCAAGCATGGGCCCTTCCCTGGATTCTTAATACACTGGCGGGCCCAGGGCCTGCTGCCATGCACACCATGGGCCTAGGGCGTGTAACCAGGCAATGTGTGTGGGCCCAAATAGGATCAGGCAAGCGGGATGGGCCCATTTTTGGTAAGCACCATAAAGCAGCAGGCCAAGGTAGCTGCCGCAGACACCATACCTGTGATTCACCGGCGACATAAAGCTGAAGCAATGGAAATCTGGATGACAAACCCGGCGAGATACACGGCGACCTTCCATCATGGAGCCGGCAGAACTGGTGAAAACAATTCTTGTATTCTTGCAGTAGCTCTCCGGTGGGCAGGACCAGGGTACCTGGACCATATTGGCGATGTTGCATGGACACATTGCATGTACGCGGTGAGCACGGAGAATGACATTGATGTGACGAATGTGTGGGAAAGCCAAGTTCTCCAGGGAAAACAATGTTATGCTGTGGACTCCAGGTCCATCGAGATGTATATATATATTCAGTATATTGAGACAAAGAACTAAGTGATAGGAAGACGAAGTTCAGTAATACTGTAGCAGGCAGCTCATGATCTTGAATCGCATCGGCGATGATTTTGGATGCTCCCGGTGGGTTCGCACTGAAAGGCCGAGCTAGATCACGATGACACCCATGTAGCATTGTAGGGATGCTTGCATCGTGCAGGTCTCCACACCATCTGCATGATGAGGAGATAAGAGCTAGAACGATTCAGATTCCACCCAACAACATTATATTTTACAACACATACTAAATATCTATGTGTGCCATACTACAATGCAGACAGAAACATACATGTATGGACAAGTACAACAAAATTATACCGGCAGCTGACCCGCATGCACATGAGCTCCCTCAGCTGCAGAATCCTTCATCACAACTGGCAAACACGCCGATTCATCTGGGGGACTTGCTCCTGGCGACCGGTTCACCAGAGGCCTCATTGGAGGTAGGTGTAGGTTGGGCAACTACCGGAGGTGAGCTGTCTCGATGGGAGTGTTCCAAGGCCGCTGGATAAAGCTGTCGGTGGAGTGACTCAATTTGCTCGGTGAGCCGATGGGAGAGTTGCTCCTGTGCCACTAAGCGTGTTGCTGCGTCCTGAAGCTTGCCGTCAGTGGCCACCACTTGTGTCTGCAGGGCCAGCACTAGCGCGCGAAGGCTGTCCACTTCCACCATTGAGGTTTTGCATTCTCCTGCTGATGGGACACAGAGGACGGCATAGGGATGGCGGCCGGTGAATGGTGAAATAGCTGCGCTGGCATTGTTTTCACAAATGCCGTTCTGAACATTCTCATTTGCCAATGGACATGAGAATCATCTTCATGAATCCACAGAACAAACTACCGGCTGGTTGGCGAAGCACAGCACCAGGACTGTGAACCGGTGTTCCGGCATGTAGACAAAGGTCTTGGCCTTCACTTCGGGGGCATCCGACCCTTTTCCACTGCCACTTGATCTTCAGCTTGGTTACAAGGCCCACATTACCCTCAACTTCGGTGGTTACCCTTATGAATCCCTGGCAACATATAAGGTCCCAGGCCACACATTGGCCACAAGTGTGGTTGTCCATACTGGCGCGGATGTGTCGGCGAAGTCGACCTCCGTGAGGTCAGGCCTGGAGGTGATTGGGATATCTGCATTCCCATAAGTAAGTGGCAAGGAAGAACAGTAACAACTTACCGGCAAGACAATGGACGCGGCATGTGCAATTTGTGGCCCAGCCACATCCCGCGATACTCTCATTGGTATCGCTCTCCTCTTGCTGGTGACCTCAACATACTTTTGACCAGGACGAGCCTTTGGCTCCGTAACTGGAAGCTGCAGGATGGATAAGATTAGCTGATCGATTTGTACGGATATTGAACTTACTTTTTTGAGGGCTGTCTTTGGGCCCAACCTCTTCTTCCTCAAGCTCATCCTCGCTGCTGAGGATGGCCTTTGATTTCTCAAGGCGTCATTTTGTGAGCGCCGGCCGGCTCCGACTCCTGGTACTGGCGCCTGGAACGCTTGCGTTCGCTCAGTGCCCCGCCCATGCTGTTCGACGCTGCCGGCAGGAATGTTTTCCTTTGCCCGAGAAGGGCCAGGTGTTGGGGGAGACTGTGGCCGAGTGACCGGCCGGTAATTGAGGGTAGAGGGAAAGAGCGGGTGGCCCTTGATCCTTAAATCATCCACACGGATTTTCATCCACACAGGCGGACTTTTCATGCCAGTGTTGTTGGCGTTGACATGCTCCTGCAATTCAGCAGCAGCAGAGAGGATTAATGGCAACAGGACGGTCACCTGGTTGCCATGTAACATTAAGACTTGAGTCTAACACGACATCAGACGCGCCTGAAAAACAAGTGCAAACTTACCAGTGCCTGACCCATCTCCATTGCAATAGAGATATGCTTTTGATCCGCCGGCTGCAACTGCCAGGCTTGCCCCAGGAGATGTTCCACCTTGTCAGCGAGGTCGCTGAAAGACTTGTTAGCAGCAGAGATGATTTCAGTTTGAGACATTGTAGTAGTTCAAGATGAGAGACGGCGACAAATCAAAACCAACTCTAAATACACCAATTTCGGCCACAGTGGGTGCCGATTATGTCATATCCCCATTGTGGATCACAGCCACCGAACGCTCATGAAACATGATCCACAGAGTACCACAGTCAAAACTTCAAAGTGCAGTGACTCTTGTTAACAATTTCCCATCGCCTCCACAACCACTGATCTCCACTAATGCGGATGTCGGACAATGTCGATCAAGCGAAGTACTATTGTGCCGATCAACATCACAATTATAAATTCTACGAATTCAACTCCCGACCTAATTATCTATTTAAAGCCCTCTTGCAATGACATTAAACTTCAAATTCACAATGTCAACATATCCAAAAATGTCTCAGACCACCGAGTCAAACGAGGTTGAGTTTGGTTTATTGGACTTTTCAAAGATTGTTGATTATGCCAGATCACGCCTACTAGCCATTCGCACCGAGCTGGAGAAGACACAGGACACACTCTCGCCGGTAACTGCTCGGCTTGTTGGCGAGTATCTGAACTGGGAGGCAGAGGTGCGTTCACATGATACAGTTTCCTAAGCTACCGTTTACCTAAACTTCTTTCCATTTGAAGGCCTTCACCATGCCATGGATGGCTTATTGCGCAGGCTTGTCGATCAACCCGCCGTTATCGCGAAACCTCCGCCATCTCATCGGCGTGCTTGCAATGAAACAGCTCGCCATGCTGACTGATTATCTTCATGTCTATGAATCTTTCATGACCTTGAGTGTTCAACCTTCTGGACCCTGGACCAAAGGCCGCCCAGTCAATACCTATCACCATGCATGGTGGACACGCCTGGTGAATCTCAAGCGTGATGACAAGTTCTTTGGCACGTACCCCAACCACCAGCAAGTTCAGGCATGGGTGACCAAGCATTTCGAGCAATTGGTAAGGCATATTATTATCAAGATGACGTTGACACTAACTGTTCACAGCCGGAGGGGATGACGTTGGTCACGCCGGCTACAGTTGTTGAACCAATGTCAACACTGCTAGCCCAGCAACTGTCCACAATCTACGCCGAAGCTCAGGAAGAAGGTCGATGCATTTTGAAGATGATGGAGGACAAGGTCCTAGAGGCAAAGATGGTGGCTGCCACAATGGTGCAGATGGACACGGCATTGGGAGACAATGTGATTACGGCAATCGCCACCACAGAAAAACTGATGAGGTATTTGAAAAGAGAGGACATGGACTGAATGCCAGACTGAGTTGCCGGACCCTGTGTTGGGCACTATGTAGAACATATTTACAAAGTAGGAGACAGCACGGTATACTGTATGTTAGTGCTATCTATATCAAAATGAAACATTTGATCACCAGAATGACTTGAGAGATTATTGAGCGCACAGCGCTTGACCGATGTGAAGCTCGGCGCAGCTCAGACATGAGCTAAGCTCGCCAGATATGTATCTGCAATAGTTCATCATATCCGGAATAATCACTCCGATATCGCCGACATTGTGGACTTCAAACACAGCGGTGGCTTTCAGCGCATGGATATTCGCCTGTGCATGGAAATGTGCAATCCTTCCGGCGGGTGACAGGGATGATATTTTGTACATCGGAGGCCAACATGTCCAAATACGTTCATGATATCGCCGGAACAAAAAACTATGCGTCTTAATGTAAATGTAATGCAGTCATTCTACGAGTCCACATTGATATAGGTATCTGCCAAGTCCTGCACTAGTGAGACACATTCGCTTTTATCCGGTCGAAAGCATGTCTTGCCTCTGTAAAGAGACATTCATAGATTTTGCACTGCCTCGCCGCGTATGCCAAGTGTCCCTTCTCACACTGCTTGCACGTGGCGCCGAGATAGATCCATTCTTGACCCTTCTGATGGAAGAAGTTACAGGTCCACTCCATTTCATGCTCCACAAGCAAAATCGCCTCCGCCCAACGATCTCTGAGAGCTTTGGCACGAAGCCAATGAACATGGTAAACTGATGCATCGGTGTGATAAACACCGGTGGTATGCCAGAGACGTGAACAACTCACACTCATTTAACCACTCACTGCTGTCAGAGTCACGCTACATCCAATGACCAAAACCAAGGCAATACATCGTTCCTCTGTCCCCTTGTGTTCGGATCTGCCACCGCTGTACTAACCTTGAGATGCTCTTTTGCCAATATTTGGTATCTCTTTAGCAGGGCATCGTCGGCGTCCAGTTTGTGCAGTTGCATTCAGCATTTCGCATACATGCTTGCATTAATACTGACGCCCTGTCCACCGAATGAACTTGAGCCCAAGCTCTGGTGGCCATTGCTTGTGACTTTGCAACTCTGACTGTCTTCCGGAATATCACCGCCTTGTCCGCCAAATGCACCCTAATGTTGTGCAGGGCATCGTTGGCTTGACCCTGTCGGAGGGTGAGTTCGTGACG
>NW_024541751.1:0-13975 GCF_016758755.1 Suillus discolor
CGTCACCGCAATGACAATGATGAACTGCCTGTGCTAGAAGATTTTTCAGATGACGAGGAAGAGGAAGAGGAAGAGGAGAGGAAGAGGAAGAGAAGAGGAAGAGGAAGAGGAAGAGGAAGAGGAAGAGGAAGAGGAAGAGGAAGAGGATAGAGGAAGAGAGAGAGGAAGAGAGCAGAGAGGATAGAGAAGAGTAAGAAGAGGAAGAGGAAGAGAAGAGGAAAGGAGAGAGGAAGAAGAGGAAGAGGAAGAGGAAGAGGAAGAGGAAGAGGAAGAGGAGAGAAGGAAGAGGAAGAGAAGAGGAAGAGAGAAGAGGAAGCTTACCAAAGGACCAAGGTGTTTGGAGACGAGGATCGCAAGCAGACCAAGAAAGATGGCGCAGTGCAGACTTAAAGGGAATATTTATGCAGGAGAAAGGCTGCGTTAACCCTCACACCCAAGAACGTGAAGACGGCTAGTGGTGCAAGATATGCAAGTAAGTTTCAATGATGTTAGACCAATCACACTGATAACTAACATGAATTTCAGAGCCAATGATGTACCGTCCAACCAATGTTTTTTCAAAGGCAGTGTCTCAACTCGCCGCGCCCATATTGCTCGCAATCCAAAGTGTCACTTTCTGCTCTACTGAGACAGTTGTAAGCAATGAGGTATCCCGATGCATGATCGTGCTGTACCTCTTAACTGCAAATCGACTGATGGCGCACAACAAATGTTAGATGGCTCTCTTGCACCTAAAGTGCTTGAATCCACCAAGTCTGGCCTCATGGATTATATTGTTGAGCTGATTGTCTGTGAGGACAAGGTATGTGATCACGACCATGTAATTAAGACACTTACACTTATGCCATATACGTAGGCATTCCAACTCGTTGATAAGGGACCATTCCACCGCCTTCTTCAATACCTCCAGCCCTCCCTTTCAGAGAGAGATATTCCTCATCGCACGAAAACTTGCGATGAGATTCTCGAAGGGCCAAGCTTGCTGTCCAGCGTGTCAAAGAGAAGCTCAAGCAAGTTGACAGCAAGATTTCTATGACATTTGACTCATGGACTTCAGAACCTGGTGTCCCTTTCCTCTTGATTACAGCACATTACATTGACTCCCCGGTTGGGAAACCTCAGGAGTGGGAGCTGAAGTCTGAGCAGCTCGCATTCACCACTATCAACAGTAATCATAGTGGCCGCAACATCAGAAGAATTCTAATCAAAGCTATTGATGACTATGGTATTCGCAACAAGGTGGGTTGGTTTACGGCCGACAATGCCACCAACAATGACACTGCAATCCAGACTGTCACAGATGCTATTGACCCTTCCGGTACAAAATGGATCACAGGCGAGCACCGTGTGCGGTAAGTAATTTATTTATTCAATTCAATGTTACTAATGTCTATCATCTATTCAGTTGCATGGAGCATGCCTTACACTTAGCAGCTAAATTTTTTTGAAATTTATATGTTGCGTTCAGACGTTTGAACACATTCTGAACTCAAACCGAACATTTGCGAACACGTTCATAAGGGTCCGGTCCAGCGTTCGCCCTCCATGCCTGAACCGGACCGAACCGGACTGTGGCAGCACTAGCCTGAGCACATACAAATAATGCATTGATACTATGGTAGATACAAAAGGACACAGTAGATATGTCAATGTTCAATGGCAAGCATGACAACCAAAAACAATAGAAATGATAAAACAACTTGATATATACGCGGCCAAGGCAGTCACCTGAATGCAGCCAAATGGTTGATCCAAAATGAGGCCTGCGAGCCTAAGGAGCTCATTCTCCATCTTCCTGGTCCTTAGGGTACTCATTATGATACTCACACCCATACCCATGCTGATATCTGCCTCCTGGACCAAAATAGGCACTGCTGGGAGGGTGCCAATAAGTCTCAACATAACTGTCGTATCCATCTTGAGAGTTGTGGTAGGGAGTGTCATGGTAATCACTGTGAGACTGAGGCTGAGGACCATGGGGGGGCTGAGGGGCATGAGCCATATGAGAATCATGGTAATATTTGGGCGGCGGGTAATGGGCAAAGCCTTGTCCATAGCATGATGGAATTGGACCCCTTGGGTGTGGACCATACATACCTGGTCTCATGTCTGCATCATGTGCCCGTGTCATGGGGTGACTCTTGACATCAAAGTCTCTGTCGTTGGGTGCAGCCACCATCTCGGATTCTGTACGCTGGTCAGGATAGGATTATGGCATCCCCATGACAGGCTCTCTGCACCCAATGGGTTGGTCTTGAATTGCTGCAGGCTGCAGGGATGAAGGTTGCATGATAGCTGACTTAGCTGCTGGTCCAAGAGATGCCCCATGCTGGATGGAAGGTGGTTGCACAACAGGTGCCTGAGCTGCTGGCACCAGACATTCTTCACGCTGCAGGGATGGAGGTCGCACGACAGGCAACTTAGAAGCTGGCACAAGAGATCCTGCATGATGAAGAGTTGGTGAGGGAGGCAAGGGACGTGTGGGGATGCTGTTGGTAGCATCAGTGTTGCTTGTGATGGCACTACCACTAGGAGCAGTGGCATCATTATCCACAATGAGATCGACTGCAGTCACAGAATGCCCTAAGGATTGTGTTAGTGAATGGAAATTCAGTCAACAAATTTATACCTTGGGCTGACAGACCATCATGCAGATGTTTGGCAGGTTGAGCTAAACATACATCAATCGCCTTATAGAAGAAAATGAAAGGGGAAAAAACATACCTTGTACCATCACATCTTGAATATGTTCATCACTGGAGGACTCAGCAGTCCTTGACAGTGCTCTCCTCTCAGGCACCTTGGCCTTAGGCCTCACGGGTACCTTACCTTTCATCTTCTTTGCCAAGACTGCCTTCTCTGCAGGCACAACAGATGGTGACCTCTTCTTGGATGCTCGCAAGGTGCCTTCAGATTTTGCCTTTCGCTTCTTGGAGGAAATATCATCTTGGTAATTGGAGTTGAGAACCACTGATTCCTCCAGGTTGTCCTCTGAGCCAGACAGAGTATCACTAGACACCAAGGAAATGACCTCCTTGTCGACCTTCTTCTGGCCCATGGGGCGCTTAATGACTTTGAATTCTCAGGAGGGGGGAGGCTGGGGGTGGACAGGTGCAGCTATGTCTGGTTCATCATCAGACTTGTCAGCAAGAGATGTCGCAGAAGGAGGCAATGTGAATGCTTTCTTTGATATCTTGCCTTTGATTACGGAAGTAGCTGTGCTCGGCTTCAGGTGCAGAGCACCCAGGCGATCCAATGTGTGTGAGGAATGATAGCTAGATGAGAAGGGGAGAAAGGGGGAGAAAGGGTGAAGTGGGGTAAAACTAAAATAGACCTCTGGACATGAGTATAGATTCAGCCCAAGGGGATTGCTACTGAGAATGATTCCTCTAAGTAAAAATATGGAGGGGAAACTTAGAAACTGGTAAGAGTAACTGAGAATGGAAGAGTGCGCGACATTGTGCTTGAAGCGACGCGAGCGCGAGCGAGCCGCCGAGGGTGTGATACGATGTGCGACCGAGTGGCCGAAAGTTTGATGGAGCGTGAAGGTGCAGAGGAAAGCCGACGGTTTATATAGATGTGCGTCTAGCGGCTATGCGAGGAAGATGCGACATGACGATAAAGAGGGAGGAGAGTTCCGACGATAGAAGCGATGAGTGATGCGTGAATGATAGCGCAACCGTTAATACAGCGCGCGATGTAGTCGGCCGAAGGTTTCTTTTTGATTCTGAGTCTGAGTGTTTGCGTGCAAACAGATGATAATTTCGATAGTGGGAAAAGAAGATACATGAAAATTCCTAAGTCTAAAGTATATATTGTAGCGCGCGTAGCGCTGTTCGGAACCGAGAAGATAACGGTAATACGTATTAAGGGTCTATAATGCAAGTAACGAAACATACACGATATCACCTCCAAAAATATGATCAATCTAACGCGAATGAGATAAAATACGCACCAATGAACAAGCAGAGGACATGGATAGGACGGAGGAGGATGCGCGACGGAACTGACGAAAAGCGGATGTGAACCGAAGCGTGCGTGTGAGCCGCGGCTGTCGGCCGACGATAGGAAGGGTGCGCGCCATGGTAGTGATAGCGCGCGCTGCGCTAGGACCTGAGAGACACTGCAAAAATAGCCTCTACGAGGCTACAAGGACTACAAGTCCTACATCACATACAAACTTTAAATCCTGACTGTCCCCAGTCAGCCTCTATAGAGCGGAGGGACTTAGCGAAATTTTGACGAGATAAGTCATGTGATCGTGTGTGTTTCGCGCTGGATGTGGAGCACAATAGTGGACCGCGGATATGTGGAGCGTCAACCGTGGGAACTGTGGCCAATTTTGATGTATTAAAACGTGTCGTGTGTTTGCGCTTCTCTTCCTTCTTAACTTCTCATTTGCCACTTCGCAATAATCTTTTCCATCATCTACCATGTCATCAGTCATCTTTAACCCTTCAATGCTTACTGCTTCGCCCTCTCCCTCTCCCTCACCCGAACCTGAGGAGCGCCTGCTAGAGGGTGGCAACGCGTCCGTCGACGATGCCACTCTCGATGATGCGGCTCCAAAGGAGCCTGAGGAATCCGAATCCGACCGGATCGATCGCACGTGGGCAGCCATGCTTAACACTGTCCGCGTTTGCATTGAGACTGCTCCTACTTCCAAGCCAGAGCTCTTGGAGGAGCAGGAGTCTTGGCTTCGCGACTGGAATGTCGCAATGGTGAGTGGTTGTGTTTCTTTTGTGCTTTACTTTTTTGCTAACGATTCGCTTTTAGTCTGATATGACCGCTGTATACGAGCGGGCGCGTGCAGCTTCGCTGCACGTGTCTCTTAACGACATGGATGCGGTGACATTGGCCGAGGGCAAAATTGCCGCAAGGACGCTGACGAGAGCCGTGAAGAGCTGGAAGGAGAAGGCAGAAGAGTCTGCTGTAACCATGCGCCCAGCGCATGCCGACAAGGGGAAGGGTAAGGAAGTCGTTGCGGCAGAGGAGAAGGCAGTTGAGAAGGTGGCGGGGTCTGGTCCGACTGATATGGGGCAACCGGTGAGTCTTACTTCCTGTTTCTTTCTGACTTTTCAGTTGCGCTGACACTTTCCTTCTAGCATTTGGGTGGGTGGATGACCGTGTCCTCGGTTACCCGTCCTGCTGAGCGTTGTGAACGCTGCGCCGTGTCCGGCGCCAAGTGCGTTGTCGTGCATGCGGGTGGGAGGTGCAAAGGGTGCATCAAGGCACAGAAAGGCTGTTCATTTGGTGAGTCTGTGCTGTCCCCCCTTTTGCTTACACTTTATACTGATGCGGTTTTTTTTAGTCGCGGCTAAGAACAAGGGATGCGTGCCGGCTGCGCCCAAGTGCAAGGCGCCACCCTCCGTGCAAACGACTGCACCGGACACCGGTGAGTCGGAAGTGGAGATTGTGGGTGAGGCTTCGGCTGATGAATCTGTAGCTGCTCCTGCTAAGGAGATCATTGTGCAGCGCCCCAAGCGTGCACTCGCCCCCGATGCTGCTCCTGCGGCGAAATGTCCTCGTCTGGAGGCCGACCTGGAGTTGGAAGAGGCACGCGCAGAAGCTGCGCGACTTCGCGCCCAGAATGCCGAGCTTCGTGCTCAAAACGATAAGTACCGCACCGCGCTGACCGATATCCGCCAGCACTCTTGCACGCAAGAGTCCGAGTTGATGCATATGAGCAACCAGCTTTATGCCTTTGCGCGCGACTGGGGAACTTGGGAGAAAAAGCTTGGGGAGATCCTGGAGGAGTAGAGGGATTTTTAGAGTACTCTTTAGATTAGAATTTCTTGCCGGCACTAAAGCGCCCTGTACTATAGCATCTCTCTTTTCCTTCTGGCGCCTGGTGCGCTCAATAGATTAGTCCTGTCGTGTTCTGTTCCTTGTCCGATCCTAAGTCCATGTCCGAATCCGCTAAGTCCATTGGGCTATAGATGGATTAAAACGGTAATAATTAATTGAGTGCAGCGACAAGGAAAATAATTGGAAATGAATACGGAACATTTGCGGGTTGCACGCCCGACTTGTCTTCTTCGTGCAGCTGTTGCGTCTACTCCTGCTTTGGCCGCTGATGGTGCGGCTGATTAGAGATGAGATCTGTAAGTCTATAGTAAAATGTGCGCGGCACGTTAGAAGGAGAATGGTCTAGGGGGTTAGTTATGTGCGCGCGTCTACTGAAATGATATGCGTTATATATACTTGATTCTTTATTATTGTTTTGCAGTGCGATAGCGATAGAGTCTGTTGAATATGTGCGGTCAATGCGCTTATGTGCGGTTATATGAGAGAATGAGAGAAAATGGTCGCCGGCCGAAACCCAGGGTAAAACAGAGAGTATGTACTATAGCGGTATGTTTTTGCGGTTTTCTTGTTATTTGATGTTTTTGGTATTTTCGGTTTTATCGATGCGGGAGCGGTGATTTACATGTAGAGTGTTGGGTGGTATGCAGGAAGGGGTGTATGCACTAGTCATCTTGCGCACGTTCTGGTTCGTCTTCGTCTGGTTCCTCAATGTCCTCGTTGGCTAGCTGATCTAGCGCTTCGTCGTCTTTTCCGGTGATGCTTGTTACCATAACGCACTCACCATTGCACGGGTGATAGGGGATGACGCGAAACACCACGTAGCATAAGAGTGATATAGTGCCATCCAACTCGGCCAGGATATATGAGCCTCCCTTCGTGTGGCGCACTACGATCATAGGTCCCAAGTACCACGGCTTCGTCTTCTTGCTCAACTCGTACTCGACCTTGGAATTGCACACCAACACTAAGGTGCTGGGCGCATGGTCATAGTCATGGATGGTATTTCGGAAGCGCTTTTCAAAGTCGCGGATCGACGCGAAGCACACTTTTACTACCTTGTCTTGGATCTCACTAAGATCTTTGATGTGCTTTTGTAATTGGCGAGCGTGCCATGCTATAAGATCAGCGGTGGTGAATACGCCACGCGCAGGTGTCGGCGCTAGAAATATAGCTTCAGCAAGGTCAAAAGGAAATATCGGCTCTATGCCGTGCACCATAAAGTAGGGTGATAAACCCGTAGACTTGTGAATGGTGACGTGCTCAGCCCAGAAAATGGAATGAACAACTTGATGCCATTGTAGGTCATTGCCGTCGCATGTCTTCATGATAGCTTCGCAAACGTCATGATGGCGCCGCTCGACTATGCCGTTCGCTTGTGAATTATATGGCGAAATATGTATCGGATGGACATCAAAATTTTCAGCTAACATATCAGCGGCGAGTCTGTAAGCGGGTGCATTATCAGTAATCAGCTCGGTCACCGGACCCCATTGACAGAGGATCTCTTCATAGATGAAAGCTGCTAGCGACCTGGTATTCTCCTTGCGTAGCATGCGCCATTCTGGATACGATGTTAGCACGCAACACGCTTGGACAAGATACTCGAAGCCGCCCACCTGGGGCATCTTCATAGTGTCAATATGCACTCTGCGGAACAAACCACCGGGTGTCGGTACCATCGGCGGGATATGAAGCTTGCGTGTCTGCCTTATCTGGCATTCGTGACATGTGCGTGCGTACCATTTGATGTCATTCATCATGAATGGCCACCAAAACCATAAGATTAGCCGAATGCGAATCGCGTATACTCCCTTGTGACCTAGGTCATCGTGCGCTTGTTTGAGAATGCTATAGCGCTTCGGCAGTATCAAGACGAGTTGGTGTTTACCATGGCGCTTGCGGCGCCATAGATTGCAATCGAGTACAAAGAATCGCGCTGCTTGGTTGACCATCATGGTGTAATCTTCGTCCGACAATCCTGATGGGCGCTTGCGCATTATCAGGAACTGTTTGAGGGTCAGGAGCTTTGCGTCTAGCACGATGGCAGCTTCCGAGCGCGGAATGATTTGCTCGTCGGTTGACGGAGCGACAACATCTAGGAAGACACAGAGGATAGGTAAGTGATTTGGCGGCATCACGATCGGTGCTAGGCGCGCTGCTCGTGTGATATGTGCCCCAGCAGATTCTATTGTGAATGCGCGGTGAAGGTACAACAATTCAGATGGTGAGTCTGAACAATGTTGGGTCTTGCAGAACCTAGCTGCTATTCAACCCTAAAGGGTTTGTGGACCAGGCTCAAGGCTCAGAGAAGAGGAAATATGATAGAAACTTGCTGAATACTCAGACTCATACTGGTAACTGGTGAAAAGGTAACTTGATTATGTAAGCTACAAAGTGCCAACATAAGGTAAGGTAAAGACAGTCTCTACAAGCCTAGCCAGAAATGAATCCCTACAGCGGTCATTAAGCAAAGTCAAACCAAAAGAATAGGCTCGGTCTAGCCAATCCTCATGGTCATCAACTTCAGGAACATCATCCTTAGCGGCCGGTCTCCTTGAGAGACCATCGGCGCCTTTGTGCTTTGTGGCGGGTATGTGAACGAGATTAATAGGGAACAAAAGGATACCCACGATCCACCGATTTATGGTCGTGTTAGGCTGTAAGTCCGGATTATTAATCATACCTTTGATATACTTTGCGTCGACCTCAACCGTAAGGTTGGTGATGCCGAAAATGAAGATGCGCACGGCGCGCAACGCGCGGAAGAGTCTGTACAACTCGAGCTTCGCTTGCGAGTAGCGGCTTTCGACTTCGCTGAGCGTGATAGAGCCGAAGCGGTTTGGATAGCGCTTGCCATCCTCGCTGACTTACAGCAGGATATAGCCAATGGCAATGGCGGACATATCAACCGATAGGATAACTTCTTGGCTGCTCTCATAGTCAATCGGGCGCAATGCCGGCGAGTTAACGATAGCGGCTTTGAGTAAGTCCATTGCCTCGCGATGTTCGTCTTCGAATTTGAATGGTACATCTTTCCTGGTGAGGTTAGTAAGCGGTCGCGCGATGTGCGCGAAATCATGGATGAATATATGGAGGACACCACATGTGCCCAAGAACCCGCGCACTTGCAACTGAGTTTTTGGCTCTGGCCAATTATGAATCTTTTCGACTTTGGAGTCTTCTGGGACTCGGCCGTTGAACGTGCATTTATGCCTGACAATTACCGCCGATGGCGCGGCTAATACAAACTTTGTCACGGATACTGTCATGCCAATGTTTTCCAGCTGCTGAAGGATGCGGTTGACTATGATGAGGTGCTCCCAGACAAAGTGGCAGATGCTGGCATTTTCGGGTATAGTCTTGTATGTGCCATCAGCATTCTGGTAGCGCATTTTGACTGACTTGATCGGCACATCATCAATGAACGGCGATGTGAACTCTGGAATCTCGTGCTGCAAAATAAAAGCTGTATCCCCTTGGTATACCTGCACGGCGTTAGTATGTCCTTGCGGTAATGTGGTTAGCCGATGGGGGCCTAGCGGCGTCCCAAAGGTCATCAGGTCACGCGAATCAATATGAAGCGCTCACTGGTCATAACCCATGTATAAGTCAAGGATCATGTAGATCGCATAGCCCGCAAAGGCAGCGGCTAAATGTTCTATGAACGGCGGTAGTGACACATCTCAAATTGTTACCTCATTGAGCGGCTGCAAGTCATGGATGAGCCGAAGCGACTTTCCATCCTTCTTTATGATGCAAAACCATCTCGAACAGTATGCGGCTGTTGATGGCTCGTACACGCCTGACGAGATCTTTTCTTTGACAATGCGAATGACTTCGCCGACGATAGCTGGTGGGATCGGAATGTTGCGCTGATTCCAAGGCGTGTGCGGGACTGTAGGTATCTTATATGGCGGGAAATATTTTTCATCAAGGCGGCCGTGCTCGGTGGCGCACCAAGTGAACACGAGTTCGTGTACGAGAACAAGCCATCGTACTAGCTTGAGTTCCTCTGGCCATAGCCATTTGGTGGGATCAAGATCGAGCTTGTCGGCTCTTTCTTTCGTGAAGCAGGTACCTGGGACAAAATCAGGAGGGTGAGCGGGTAATTCTGGCAAGCCAGCGAGCGGGTCTTCAGGCAATTGCTGCACAATTCTATACTCGGCCAGCATAGCTGTCAGTACCGTGCAGACTTTCTTCGCGACTGGTTTATATACCAGCGCGTGCAAATCGCAGTCATAATAATACCACTCATTGAAAGCGGCGATGTTCACCTTATTAATGGCAGATCTGGTGGACGTTAGTTGCGCATAATGCGCCGATTGAAGCGGAGACGAAGGAGAAACAGATAACAGGTGCGGCGGACGATGCGATGATACAGAAAACGATGCAATATTGCTCCTTAAGAGCGGAAATGCTTTGCCCTTGGCGCGTGCATATTGCGGCGCTTTGGGACTTGAACGGGAATGCGAGACATAATGTGAAGAAGAAACATGGTTAGCGGAATATAACAATGGCGGGTAGATGTCTCCCTGCGGCAACTGCAGATCATCGATACCTAAAAACCCTTCTCCTTGGCTTTCGCCTTTGCGGAGTGCTCAGCGCAGTGTTCGCCATTGAGACAATGGTCGCAGCGCTTGACCCATGGAATGGTTGGGAGGCGCAACTCCTTGCGCGTGTTCGGGTCTGTGATAACAATATCTTGATCTCCATTAGGGAGATCGTTAGTGCAACATGATGATAATTTGAAGAATGGGCGACTGAGCAGAACTTCAAACGTCGCACGGTTGGTCACTTGTACTTGGAAGTACATTGGACTGCCGCCGAAGTCGAGTGGGACATTCTCGATGACGCCAAGCATAGTGTCGCGCGATGTATTTACCGATTCCATGTTGAGCTTGTGATCCGAATGCAAGCCGACGCCCAATGATTGCCATATTGCGCGTGGCATGACAACAACCTCTGCGCCTTGGTCAAGGACGCAGGTTAAAACTTGACCGCCATAAGTCACTGCGCAAATACAACGTAGCAGCGCAAAGTGGTCAGCAACGACTTTGCCATCGTCGCTTCACATGCGAACACCATCATATGCGCTGAGCCATTCTTCCATTGCGGGATGTCCTGATAATTCATTGACGGATACCGCGCCAACTGTTACTCACCTAGAGGCCATCATATTGCGGAATTGCTTCCTGATTTCGGGTGATGCGGCAAACAGCTCTTGAACCGGGATGTTGAGACTCGTGTCAAGTAGGCGCTCAATAACGCGCTTGTCGGCTTCCTTATCTTCCAATGCATGGGAGTATCGGTATTGACTGGTTGATGTTGCAGCAGCGGCGGGCAGGTTGGCAGTGGTTTTTGATGTATCTGGCGATGGTGCGGTGGTCGTTGATTTGGCGGATTCCTTACTGAATGATGCTGTTGGCGGTGATGCGGTAGTGGTTTTCGAAGTCTCAGCCGCCTTTCCTTTGCCTTTGCCTGACGTAGCTTGGACCTCCGGAGAGACAATCTCCTCAGCCATGGCTATTAGTCTGGACGCAGGACCGGGACATGCACAAGTTTCTCTGCTGACTTCAATGCCGTTGAATCGGACGGTCTTGCTCTTGGCGTCGTCTTTGGCGCTCCCGCACTTTAGATCCCGCCGAGCTGTTGCTAGCGCAAGTGCTTGCGCCGCGCACGCTACATCTAAATCATCCTCATCCTCGTCGGATTTGGGGTCAGCAATGGTATGGATGAATGCAGATGAATCAACATCCACAACGACTTCTATGCCTGGTGACGCGCGGTAAAACATACTGGCGGTAACGCTAGCGCCCGGCAATGCCTCATTGGCTTGTTGATTGCTGTGATAACGATCTAGACAATCTTTGAGCGTGCCGTCGCTCTGATGGCCGGGAATCCAATTGCCGTTGGGAAGTACAAGCTTATTGATCGTGATGTCGAACTTGCATTTGCCAGCTGCAATGTACTGGTCGCATTCGCGACACCGACCCATGAAATGGTCTGATCCGCCGCAGAATATGCAGCCGCTGGGGCCATAGTTGCCACCACACTTTGCAAAATACTCCTGTTTTACCACAACGTTGGGTGCGGCTTGTTGCTGTACTGGCGCCGGTGATGGGACCATTGGTATGTACGGCGATGCTATTACCGGGATACTCGAAGGTACCATGCTGGTAACACCAATGCCCAGCAACAAAAATGTTGTGGCCATGACGACATCGCTGAATGGGTATGGGTCCCGCAGGTGGTGATCTGGAAATTTAATCATTAGCCGGGTAAGTGTTTGTGCCTGAATATCACTTGGGAAGCCATCTATGAAAATGCGGTCGCGTTCCACTTTACCTATCCAATCTTTTGTGATGAGTGCCCGTGCAATCTTGAGGAACGCGCGCTGATAATCACCCAGCTCTTTGACTGAGTGCATGGGGATGCTCTTTTGGTTATGCGCAATGGTCACTAGGTCATCGACGGCATACTGCCAATCACCTTCACAACGTAGATACATCGTTTTTACCTCTTTGATGTAGGCGTCATAATCGCTACCTTTCGCCTCGGGCATTTCTGCCCATATCACGTTCGCTTGTTGATAGGTAGTGGATTATGCCTTTGATGCGGTCGCCATGTTGGAGGCGCGCCTCATTGGCGAGGACCTCATAGTTGTCGATGAACGCTAGGAGGTTTTTGGTTGCGCCGTCAAACTTCAGCGCGCCTTCTGTGCCACGGATCGGCATTCTGAAGGTAGGGGTGGTGGACATGATGGTTTGCGATGCGGCGGGCGGAGTTTGAGAGATGGGTTGCTGGATGAGGGGTGATGGGCCATGCGAGAAGATAGCGACTGCGGTGCGGATGGAGTTTGGTGCAGTTTGAGTGGCAGTTGGGTAGTGCGGGATAGTCAAAGAAGAGGCAGCGGTTGTTTTGGTTGTTGGGATACTTGGGAATTCTCGATCTAAATCACTGATGGACGTTAGCACGCTTAGGTTATCAATGTTACGTGTGCTAATGAGTGCCGGTTGTTCGGGCGTCGCGCAGAATGCGCCAGGTAGAAAATTCCTAGGATTATCTAGTGCTTCAAAATCGTCGGACAATTCACCTTGTACTGAATCCTTTGGTGAAGGCATGACTGGCAAAGTGGGCACGCGGTTGCGTGCTATGAATAAATCCAGGTCAGGGCGGGTCGGTTCTGAACCGTTGCGTGGGGTGGCGCTTATTTTGCGTCGTGAATAACTCTTTGATAGGCGTTAGCTGCGTGTGCGGGAAAGCGCGGTTGAAACTATTGATCGCTTCTTGGCGCGCAGTGCGGTCCTTCGTAGGTCTCAGCTTCTACTAGTCTTCTCAGATGATCCCCTCGCGGGTGGGCTCCAGTTGTGTGTGAGGAATGATAGCTAGATGAGAAGGGGTGAAAGGGGGAGAAAGGGTGAAGCAGGGGTAAAACTCAAATAGACCTCTGGACGTGAGTATAGATTCAGCCCAAGGGGATTGCTACTGAGAATGATTCCTCTAAGTAAAAATATGGAGGGGAAACTTAGAAACTGGTAAGAGTAACTAGAATGGAAGAGTGCGCGAACATTTGTGCTTGAAGCGACGCGAGCGCGAGCGAGCGCCGAGGGTGTGATACGATGTGCGACCGAGTGGCCGAAAGTTTGATGGAGCGCGAAGGTGCAGAGGAAAGCCGATGGTTTATATAGACGTGCGTCTAGCGGCTATGCAAGGAAGATGTGACGCGACGATAAAGAGGGAGGAGAGTTCCGACGATAGAAGCGATGAGTGATGCGTGAATGATAGCGCGACCGTTAATACAGCGTGCGATGTAGTCGGCCGAAGGTTTCTTTTTGATTCTGAGTCTGAGTGTTTGCGTGCAAACAGATGATAATTTCGATAGTGGGAAAAGAAGATACATGAAAATTCCTAAGTCTAAAGTATATATTGTAGCGCGCGTAGCGCTGTTCGGAACCGAGAAGATAATGGTAATACGTATTAAGGGTCTATAATGCAAGTAACGAAACATACGCAATATCACCTCCAAAAATATGATCAGTCTAACGCGAATGAGATAAAATACGCACCAATGAACAAGCGAAGGACATGGATAGGACGGAGGAGGATGCGCGATGGAACTGACGAAAAGCGGATGTGAACCGAAGCGCGCATGTGAGCCGTGGCCGTA
>NW_024541752.1:0-13952 GCF_016758755.1 Suillus discolor
AGTGCAGTCTATGCTGTTGAGAGCAAGAGGAAGACTTTTGTGAAGTAGATTTATTGTAGGAATGATGCGCGAAGTTATAAGCTTTGCAACATCAACATCTAATAATCAAAGGGCTTGGATAATCTTTCTTTGAAAGGCATCATATGCTACTCACTGGCACTATCAGGATTTCATAACATTTTCCCCAAATTCCAAGAAACCTGTGTATTAGCCTTCACTATACACCAGCGTAGGTCTAGGCCTGCTATAAGGACGAGTGCATATATACTCCTCCTCCTGCAATGAGCGCATATCTCCCTCCTTGATTAACCCACCCTCTGAAAGTTCTCAGAGATGGTGCTCCAGTCATGTTAGCAATTTCAGCTTCATAGACATCACCAATATTTTGTAAAGTACTGCCTGGAGATATCAGACTACTGTGCATCAGCTCAAAAAGTTAGCACGAATATTCAAAACCTCACCTTTGAGTTTCGACAAGGAGCTGAATTTTATTGAGCATAAGGAGAAAGTTGCCACCAACCTCCTTGGCAGAGAGAACTCCGCATCTCCTCACTACAGATTGCAGCGAGTTGTCCAAAGAATTCCGAGCTTCGACAACTTGAGAGCTAATGCTTTCAACCCACCTTTCAGGATTGTACATCCTGGAGTCCGTGTGGGAAGCTGCCATACTTAGATCAGCCCATCAGCTGTTACATTACTCGTGGTGGCCATGTCCTTGCCGTGAGTCCACTGTGTAGGAACATTCATGCGTTGACCATTCTGATGACATGTGCATTGAAGCACTGGTTGATGCTGAAGCTGTAGTAGATGCTCAGCGCTGAGGCAGCAGTAAATGCTGAGATGGAGGCAATGTTACCGGTTGGACCATGTCAGCTTCTTGATCCACATTGGCGTCTAAGTTCATTGGACCGTTTGGAGATACTGATGGCGATGTCATTGAAGCGGGAGGTTGTAAATGCTGAAGTAACTGTGTAGCATTGTCGCCTAGTGGATAGAGACCCTGCAAGATGAGCAGATATTCTGCTGCAGTGACATTTAGTTGTACTAATTGATGAGAAGCCATCAAATAGTTAGCGTTACGCAGTAGTTCAAGAGCGTGAGAAGGCAGGAGTGCATACATCTGCAATCCCAACCCCGCCGCTACCCCCGCCCTCACCCGCCCACCTCACAATTACCACCGCGACAGATAATATTCAATTTCGATGATTTGCTTCTTAGAAACCTAGTTATAGCAGGTCATGATTCAGTCTTCAAAGCTTAAAGTTTACATACTATATGTGGACCACCAATTGCCTCACGGTCGCAAGCACTTGATTTGATGCGGTTCCAGAGTCCCTCTAAATTAACTATAACCGCTGAGATGCATCTTGCTCTGGACATCAAACTGGGAATCACACTCGGTGGTGGGAGCCTCATGGAGGTATACTGCGGTTTTGCAATGCTCGCGACACACGGATATCATGCCCAAACTTTGGTGTTCATTTTGTGGCTCCGAGGCCAATGGACAAACAAGGTAAATTGATGCAGGAATTGTAGGTCATAGTGCGAAATGGGTGTGAGGAGGTAAATGTTAAGGCTGTGGCGCGATGGTTGCAGCACCTGCAGCCCCATAGCAGTCGCACCAGTCAGAGGTCTGAAATCCTCCATTCCATCGCATCTACGGATAGCCTTGACCTGCTGTCGCTTGGCACTTGCCGGCGTGTCATTGGGTCGAACGCTTGGTGTTGGCGTGTGCTGGCGTTGGACGGGTGGTGCGGGTGGTGTGGGCATCGCAGCAGGTGGTGGTGGCGTCGCAGCAAGTGGTGGTGGCGAAAGGACTAATGGTGGTGCTATAATAGGCGCTGGTGACGTGGCACACGCAACGTCGTCGTTGGCTGGATATCATAATGTTGTCGAGACGGGGACTTACTGACACGTTCCGTTCTTCATCTCCCTCCTTCCTCTGTCCACCTTCCTCCTCCTATCCTTCTCATCATCTCTCTCCTTTCCCTCCACTCGTCCTTCTCCATCGCACATTCGCGTTTCGACGCCGTTCGCAGTTGCTGACGTGCTTCGGGGGTGAACGCTCTTTGGGGGTGGTTGTGCTGGTTGAGTGCGCAGTGCTTCGCATGGCGTTGGCACAGCGTGTGTGGAAAAGGTGGTATTTGCTGTTGGTGCTGGTGTCAACGCGGATGACGTGGCCCGTGCTGGTATGGCCATTGGTGTTGGCACGGGAGTCGCAACAAATGTTGCAGAATGCGAAGGTGCTGATGGTGACGCAGAATGATGCAAAAACACATGAGCACCTGGCTGCGTTTGCGAGAGGGAGCAAGTGGCGCGAGTAGGTATTGCATCAAGCCGAAGCTGCAGCCGAAGAAAGGAAGGTCATGTCACGAGAGACAGTAGTAGAAGGTTGGAATATACCTAGTAATAATAAGAGACTACAGTAGCAATGGTCAGACAAATTTAGATATAGTAGATAGTTAGTTTTGTACCTGATGTGCAGATCTGAGTCCGTGGAAGCTGGTATTGGAATAGAATTAGAGTAAAGATAACACGTCAACATAGTTGATAGGAATTTGCTGGCAGGTTTGAACAGTCATGTGATCATATTTGCGTCACAACACATAGTGCCATCAATGACCCTACACACCAATAGGCATGCTCAATTCTTAAGTTGTCATGGTCAAGAGTTGTCAGCTCTTTGTTTGTACCATTAATTTCGGTTCCCAGAAAGGGTTAGAACCCAGTCTTCTGAACATTTTCTCCGTTGATTATATGGGCCCAGGGTCAGATAGCATACTCAAGCTCGCGAGTACTTGAAGTCCAGCGCTGAGAAATGCAGCACAGTACAATGACTGTGGTCATCATTGTCACCATCGGCGAAAACGAAGTGCTCAAGTTTGAGGCGAGTGCATTGTGACAGACCCAACACATATAGAAGATGAGAAAGGACAGTCAAGAGCTCACGAAACTCCTGTTTTTGCTGCATAATGAGCACGCTGGTACTACAATATGAGCACGATTGTTTAGTAAACGCGGTGGCTGTGGTGCCCAAATGGAGCGTAACCCGGTCGGCTAAATTGTTTGGCTCTAAGGCATGGTGGGACTTGACAACTCTTGACCTGACAACTTAAGAATTGAGCACGCCTAATATCAACATCTTGTCATCGTTCCAGCTTCCTGACCTCCCAACCTAAACAGTTTGCCACGGCTTGCTTCATCCTTCCCGAGCGCTGCCTTGCCAGCACTGACACGACATGGTTTCACGCAGCTCCCGCTGTTAGCAGTGATGGCCCTGACTCAACCCTTCTCCTCTCCTCATGTACACCCACCATATCCTTCTCTTTACCTCTATCCTCTAAATGACACTTTTATCATATCTCCCTTCACAATGGCCACCACGTAAAGGACAGTGGAAAGGTGTGTCTTGTTCCCTGTTTTCGAGAGGGAAGACTGACGGACGTGGCAGAAGATATACGTCAAAGACGTGAAAAGTTCTAATGGCACATTCATCAATGGCGAGTGACTCAGCCCAGAAGGAGTTGAGTCCGAGCCATTCAAGCTCAAAAATGATGATATTGTGGTATGTTTTCCCTTACTTTTCCCCGGTTTGACCCACCCAACCCCTTCGCAGTAATTTGGCATCAACATCATTGGTGAAGACAACAAGACCACAATCCACCACAGTCGCTGCACGCGTCATGTGTGTATTCACAGACGAAGATGCGCACCTCGCTGCCCGCGTAGAGGCCATCCCATCATCCACCTCTCTTCCTCCCAATATTCCCTCCGTCCTTCCTCCCATCACTTCATCATCTGGAAGTGGTAATTGGTCCGTCTTCCATTACTCTCTACATCCATACATACTGACTATCTCCACTCCCACAGCCCCAAAACCTACCGCATTTCCCTCAATCGCTCCCTCCCGTACGTTCACAACAAACCTCCGGAAACTCTGCACCCATACCCGCATCTGCCGCACCCGCAAATCCAGAACCTCCTGCACCTCCCCTGGAGCACCCTGCTCTTTCTGAGCTGCGCACAGAGCTGCACGAGACCCAAGCCAGCCTTGCAAGCCATGTCGACAAGGTCCGCGCACTCGAGGACATGCTTGCAGAGCACGAGGCCATTAAGGCCGAGGTTGCAGCTCTCCGTGATCTCATCCATGCTTCATCCGCACGTTCTCAGCACGACAATGCCATGAACGTAGACTCGGAGCGCGGTCGCCGTGGACAAGACGACGACAACAGATCTAGCATTCGTACAATCACCCCGCATGAGTTGGAGCGCGTCGAGGACGAGGACGAGAGCGAAGAACAGGATGAGAGCAAGGAGGATAGGGAGCATGCACAGAGGAGGGAGGAGCTGGGTAGGCCACGGACGCCAGAGCCATCGGGGATGGGAATGGACGAGGACGAGCTTATGCATGCCCGTGCATCAGAAACTGAACCTTCGACATCACGATCACGACCACGATCTCCTTCGCCACAGCCATCGCACCCTGCACTAGACGAGCTCTCAGCACGGCTAGTAGCTCTTAGTGGACGCATAGACAGCGCTGTAGAAGTCAACCAAAACACTAAATAACCCTTTCAATTACTGTGACATTGTTACCACAACGACGTGAGTTTTACGCTCACAATCGAGACTACTTTCACACTGACATATATCAGCCACAAGACCCTCCGCGGCCCTCGCGCTGGCCTAATCTTTTTCAAAAGAGATGGACTCAGCAGCCAGGATCGCGAGAAGCGCGTTAACGACGCTGTTTCCCTGCCTGTCAAGGTGGCCCCCACAAATACTGACTATCTCTACTCCCACAGCCCCAAAACATACCATACCTTCCTCAATCACTCCCTCCCATATGTTAACAAACCTCTTCGAGCATCTCTAGTAAGTTTTTCTCAAAAATTTCGCTAAGTCCGTAACTAATACTCAACCGCTATGGCAGATAATACTATCAGGCTCGAGCTGCAAGGGGATTGAGGTGCGTGTACCTTGCTCTCGCTCACTCACTGCTCTTCTCACTCACTTGTTCTGCTCTCACTTAATAGCCTATTGCTGCTATCCTCCTCGCTCGCTGCTCTCATTAGTGGGAATCAGTCTCATATTGCACTTGCAGGTGAGAACTCGAGAGATTTTCAGAGGACGCTGACAACTGAGTTTTTTTAAAAAAAATCCACTTCACGTTACTTAGTCTAACTTGCTCACAGGTGTTAAACGATACTTATGTGTTATTTTTGTTCTTGCTTTCATTTCCTCGCTGTCTTATGCTACTGAGCTGCTGTACTATTGACCTACTCATATTTCTCATATTCCTGCTCTGATGTCTGCTCTCTTTTACCTGCATTTGCATACATAGGTTTGGGATGATGCAATCAATTGTACCTCACTGTCTTATTTTCAATGCGACGTCTGATTACTCTGAATACCTTTGTGCCGTAATAAGGCGGCACTGCAGCTGTCAGCAATCCCGCCCTTTGCTTTCCCACCTCAACTGCTGTCATGGTGAAGGCTTTCCAGCACCGCAAATTTTTCTGTGTGGACCCAACCACACCATCTTGTAGAAAGGGATTCCTTACACACGCAGGATTTACTCAACACTGTAATGCAGTTCATAATGTTCCTGCATGTCCATCACGCCTACCTCAGCATCCATTTATACCTAATAGACACCTTCATCCACAACTGCTGGACGCAATACATAATCCAGAAGTTCATGATGAGCCTGATGGACCTTATTTCATACAGCATCCAGTACTTGATGGTAAGCTTAAACTATCTTCATACTAATAATGGTTATCCATTTCTCATACTAGGTACGCCCTGTGATGAAGATGGAAATGACCTTCTTGAAGGTACAGACCCGCCTCCTGTACAAGATGAGCATCCAGACATGCCATGGTATCCCTTCCAAGGACGAGATCGCTTCGAGCTTGCAGATTTGATTTTTCGTCGAAACAAGATGTCCAAGAATGAGTTCAACGATCTTATGCATATCTGGGCCAACATTGAGGGTCGCTCTCCTCCATTTCGAAATGTGAAAGAGCTGCATGATGTCATTGATTCTATACCCTACGGTGATGCACCTTGGCAGAACTTCACTATACGCCACACAGATGCAGATCAGTTGCAACCTGATGATCCCTCTGTACCTCCGTGGAAGCTGGCTGAGTATGAAGTTTGGTTTCACAACCCCAGGGACGTTCTAAGAAACCAGTTATCCAATCCCAACTTCAAGGATCACATCGACTATGCACCAAAGCAAGTCTTTGGTGAACACAATCAGCGTGTTTGGAGTGATTTCATGTCAGGGAACTGGGCATGGAATCAATGTGTAAGAATATTTATAAACCACTTTGTGATGCTAATGTGTTGAATTAGAACATCGTTGCTGAGGATGAAGACTGTCATGGTGCAATGTTTGTGCCAGTCATCCTAGGCAGTGACAAAACTACTGTCTCAGTCGCCACCGGCAATAATGAATACTACCCTCTTTACATTTCAACTGGCAATGTTCATAACTCAATAAGACGTAGCCATCGGGAAGCTGTCAGCATTGTTGGATTTCTTTCAATACCAAAATGTAAAGTATGATTGTGATAATTAGTGTTTGCTGATGCGTCACCAAGGTGACAAGGATTACCATGAAGACAAAGAATTCAAAACATTCAGACGTCATCTTTTTCACAAATCTATAGAAGCCATTCTTGAGCCTTTATGTCCCTCAATGTCAAAACCAGAGATAACAAGATGTCCTGACGGACACTTCAGAAGGGTAATATACGGCATTGGGCCTTACATTGCCAATTATCCAGAACAATGTTTATTGGCATCTATAGTTCAACAGTGGTGTGCCAAGTAAGTGGTTTTGAATTGTTATCAGTGAAACGACTATCTAATGTGAGATCTATATAGGTGTACTGCAAGAAGAAAACACTTTGATGAAGAAGACGTCATGATTACTCCTAGAAGCCACTGTCTTACCAAAGCTTTGATAGAAGCTTTGACATCTGGAGAGCTTTGGGAGGAATATGGAATCGCAGACGAATATTTGTAAGTCAAATATTTTACTGATTGATTATCCACTAATGGGTAAATGGGAAGCCCTTTACCGCCTTCATTACTGCAAGCTCGATATTCATGAGCTGCTCGCACATGATCTATTACACCAGGTAATCAAGGGCGCTTTAAAGATCACCTAGTAGAAGTGGGTAGGGTCATATTTGGAGATCACTTATGGCAAAAGACGTTCAAAGAAAATATTAGCGGAGATGATAGAAGGTGCGTCCAATATAAACCAATTCAGTGTAGTACTATTTATATCTTGATGAGTAGAATTGCAATTGTACCATCTTTTCCTGGCCTTCGACGTTTTCCCCAAGGCGTGACTTCAATCAGTGGACTGGAGATGATTCGAAGGCACTGATGAAAGTAACTATGTCAGTTATTCATTCGCTGACCTGGATGCCTGATGCTGAGATACAAAGGTGTAACTTGCAGCAATCAGTGGTCTAATACCAGATCAGATGGTTCACCCAATTGCAGTTTTCATGGATTTCTGTTATATTGTCAGGTGTCCTTATCTTGATGAGGCTGATCTAGCTGCCTTGGATGACTCGCTACAGCATTTCTATCAGGACCGCTCAATTTTTGAGGAGACAGGTGTCTGCCCAAACAGAATATCCCTTCCACATCAGCATGCCTGAAGCATTACCACCAGCTGATTATCCTATTCGGAGCACCTAACGGACTTTGTTCATCAATAACCGAGTCAAAACACATTGATGCTGTGAAGAACCATGGCGTCGTTCAAGTCAGAATCAACCTCTTGGAGAAATATTGCTGATCAATCAGAGGCAGGATAAGTGGCGATGTTCATGTCATACATCTTGCACGTCATCTTATGGACACACCCCTGCTTCCTCCTTCTATTCAGCCAATCCCATCACGGTTCAATGACCCGTAGTCAGAGATGATTCAAACATCTGTGATGTGGAGGCTGCAGATGGTCCAACAACCAATTCAACAGTAATTCTGGCCAAGACTGCTGGTGAGCACCGCACACTTGCTTTCTATTTGTTCCAAATATTTAATCTTCTTATTAAAAACAGAGCATAATTACCCAGATCATTTGCCAGAGCTTGGTGACCATATTGGCTATCACAGCTTGTTGAACTTGTGCAGCATTTTCTCTATGATCAACGCAATCCAAATGCACTCATATCTGGAAGCAATGTGGATCTCTCTCTTTGCCCAGAATTCCATGGCAAGGTTCAAGTTTTCCACTCGGCAGTCGCAGCTTTTGGGCACCAAGTGACTTATGTGGAGTTGGTGGTATGCACCGGGAGCGTATTTGTGCAACACCTTCTTGGCGCAATGGCCCCTGCACGCCATGACTTGCATCTTTCTTGAAATAATCCTACCCTACCAGGATTTACAGGGATGTATGTTGCCCAAGTTGTTCTTTTTTCTATTTCGTCCACTGCACTACTACTTATCCTTGTGCACTTGTCAAATGGTTCTCTCAGGTGGGAGATTCTCCTTGTCCAAGGACTCATATGTGGATTGTAGCACCTGAATTTGATGATGACTCTCGCCTTATTTCAATTGTTCATTTAGATAGCATCATGAGACCTGCAGATCTTATTCCTGTGTATGGACCTCAGAATATTGACCGTGATTTACTACATACTGATTCTTTGTCTGCTTTTGCCCTCATTTTATGTTAACAAATACTCTGACTACCATGCATTTGAAATAGCATACTAAGGATATTTATATAATGTTATTCCATTTTCTAAAGTCGTCAGATAAACTATGGTTGCTCTTATTAACTGCATGTAAGTTGGTTTGAACAATATGTATGTAGAAAAATCTGCATCTCAAGTAATCTAAATAAATGGCTGGCTGAATTAACTATATATCTGTCAGTAGAACAAAATATAGTAGTGCAACACTGATAAATAGATTAACTTATAAGCTGCCTGAGCTGAATAAACTGTATGTCTGTAAATTTAGATGATGTTGGGTTATGAAACTGTGACTTAGATGATCTACTACACTGTATCTACTGAAATCTGTGCTGATTAGACAAACTGCAGAATTGTATATCTGTATCTTCTGATCATTTGGTCTAGTAGAGCTGATGTTGCTGAATGACCTGCATAACTTTCTTTTGAAAGTCTGAAGTACCTGAACACTCTGTGATATTTTTAATCTGATAATATGATATCTCTGCACAACTGATATGTGCTGAATGATACTGATTTTTACTGATATCAGATAGTTGTCTGATATCAGACATGCAGGTAAATCAGGCAATTCAGCAGAATTGTAGGTTTCCTGATGCATGTTACCAGAGTGGAATGCCTATGTTGGAGAAGAGTTTGGTGAGGTTTCTTTTTGTGTAATGTTGATTGATCCGGTCAAGTACATACACCATGTTGTAATACCAGCAGTTGACCGGAATGATGATGAGGATGGCAATGAGGACGGGGAGGGAAAGGCAAGCAGAAACCAAAGGAGAAATAAGGAGGGATTTGCTTTGGAGGTGGATACCTATGGGCTTCCAGTCATACCGGATATTAAGCCACTTAACCTAGAGGACAAAAAGTCTCTTATCTGGACATTCCTCACAAAACACTACAGTAAGTGTTACAAATCAAATATCCGGAGAGTTGATAAAGCAACTACATATTTTGCAGGGTTTTGCAGTCAAAAGCCAAAGGCGTCTGTTCCTTGGTCTGCAGTGATGGAGGCTCAGGAAGATTTTATTGAGGCCAAGTTTTTACCTACCGGCGGGAAAATCAAGGACCCGTTGAAGCTTCAGTTCCATGAAGCCGACCAGCTCTTAGAGTTCTGGCATCAGCGACAAAAGGACAAGGTTTGGCCAACATTTGAATTCAAAGGCTGGCAAGACCATGACAAGGAGATGAGAGAACCAATGGACAAGATCACAGGGTACAACTCTAGCACTATATGCAGTCTAGCGACAGCAAGGACCAGAGTCCTGGTTAAGAAACCAACTGGCAAGCCAACCGGAAAGTCATCTGGGAAGCCAACTGGAAGAGTGGAACCGGAGTCGAGTACTGAGGATGAGGATAAGGATGAAGACGATGAAGTCCAATCACTGCCTTCCAAGCCGAAATCAACCGGAAAGCGGGGAAGAGCTGTCCAATCTGTTCCTGTTAAACAACCTTCTGCCAAGTCGACCGGAAAGTCATCTGGGAAGCCAACCGGATGGGTGGAACAGGAGTCGAGTAGTGAGGATGAGAATAAGGATGAAGATGATGAAGTCCGATCACCGGCTTCCAAGCTGAAATCGACCAGAAAGCGGTGTGAAGAAGTAAAGGTGACTGGCCAGCAAGAAAGCTAGAGCACCAATAAACCAACTGAGTGCGGGTGTGTTGTCTCGACCCAAGAGGATTGCTATGAAGCACTTCCTTCAAGTAATATGCGAAGGGAGCAAATGCGGAACAGAAAAGAACTAAGTCGACCTTGGAAAAGCGAGTCCGCTGGTAAGAGCGAAAGCGAGGACCGCAGGTCCGGTGAGTGCATGATGAGAAATGAATGAACGTGAGAGGATCCTAGGTAAAGAGCGGGGGTTTCTAAGTAAGGCGCGGTTCGCAAGTAGTGGCTAGGTATAAACGAGGTTTGAGACCAAGGTATAACTAGGTATGAAAAATGCTAAGTCGTCGGAAACTGAGAGCAGTTCGGATCCGCGCAGAGCCTAGGTAAGGAAACTTAGAGGCACATTCTTGGAGCGGTCAAGAACACGTGGGTTCGAAGTGAGAAGTGAACAAAGCTTGTCAATTGATCAATAATACTAGGAACGTCTAAGTGACTCCGCAAAAAACAAAGGTAGCGTCCGAGGGAAGGGAAGTAAAGTACTGTATGTAGCGCGCGAGATTTTATCCTACTACGTGAGCGTCCGGAACCCGTAGGCAAGAACTGTAGCAATGAAACGAGGCAGATAAGTAATATGTAATGAGGGAGCGCGTGGAACGAAATGCGCGTTACATGTAATAAGCCTTGATATCGTTTAGTCAAACCGAGAGAAATGAATACGACACCAACGGAGATAGCGGACATGGAAAGGACATGGACGGACAGTGCGGAGTGGAAGTGCGGAGCAGATACGCCTGCGGGATTATGTCCGGATATCGTCGACCAAGGTATCCTTGCCATTGGAAACACCAGAAAATGAGACAGAACATATATCTCTCCATACTCTTTGAACCAATATCAAAAGACACACTTTGCAGCCCAAGGGAGGATGCGCGTGTTACAGCGGGGCAGAGCTGTCTGATCTCAATCGGAGGAAGATTCCTGCCACCGAGTCAAGAGATCTAAACCAAATGCGACTAGGAGCAACAGACCACAGGGGGACAACGCTGGCACTCCTTTAGTAGAATCATCCAGTAACCCATCCTACAGCACGACCACTTTCAAACATACCTGCAGGAAGTCGCTTAGTTGGTCCTGCATCAGCCGTCTGGTTGAAGGAGATGAGTCAGAAGATACCTGCACCCAAACTAACCGCTCCATCCACCACACAGGCCACTGACAAGAAAACCAAAAGACATGGAGCTCAAGTTGACAATACGGAGCCGAAGCGGTCTACTAGAACTGCAAAGGTGTCTTATAAAGTGAATTACATGCAAAGGGTGTAATCATTGTGATTCATTGAATGTACTATACAAAGGGTGGAGAGTATGGACCTTACATATATATCATGTCGACAGTCGGTATATTGATATCAGTTGAAATGCCAACAACAACTCATTGGTGGACTGAAGAACTTCCCGGCTGACAGAGCTTCTTCCGGTGACATTGTGCCATGGGCCCTTTGCATCTCCAACCAGTGTGTCGCCAAGCGCAAATCTCCTACAGCGCGCTGAATGACAAATCCAATGGGTTCCAGTTGACCCACTGACTGAATTTTAGTAATTAACAATGTGATATTGCATGGAATGACCTACAGGACAATGACGAAAGATATACCAGATCCGGTGTCTCAAATCCCATGTCCAAATGCATATGTCAGGTCCAATATCCACTGAATTTACCATTTCAACAGTGCAACCAATAATGAAGTGACTTACCATGACTGATCCGGAAATTATGAAACCATGATGGATACCACAAGTCCCATGTCCAAAGGCCTGTCTTCCGGTTCAATATCGACTAAATTCATATTAGAGTGGGACACCATCACCAATGATAGACTGACCTGACCGATCGGGTACATAATCAACCGGATTGATGCCAAAGCCCATATCCAAAGGCATCTGGTCCGGATGCTCCTGTGAAACTGGAAGTGTGTCGAAACCCATGTCGAGAGGACTGTCTTTCAGTGGAATTACATTGACTGAATTGCAAAGATGAGTTATGCATATATTACATATTTAGTCGAGAACATACCTGAGTTACTGGCCAGATGATCCACTGCCAGGAGTTTGAAGAGCCTGTCGCCAGGTCAGGCAAATGGTGGAAATTCCCAATACCAACTCCAATATGGGTGCCACAGGTGATGACCAGTCAGTATTACACAGGTGGGGGAACACCATATCCACACTTCTGGCCCCGGTTGATCTGGTGTCCGGTTGGAAGTCATGTTGAAGTTTGCTTGCTCCACGCCTCGGCTCCAATGTCTCAATCAACCACAGCCGGATAATGTTAGTTTTAATAACACTGATTAGGTAATGATGATATGGCAACAATTGCATTCATACGATCACATAAAAAATATTATTGAATAGAGAACCAGTTCTTGAAACCGTGTATTCGGCAATCTCTGAAATTACCCGGACCATCCGGTAATTTTCAAATTGACCAAGTATCACATTGTTCCCTTCAGATCTCTTCTTCAAGCTAACCTGCCACAACGATCGTCTTACTGCTACAATGCCTTCCAACGCCATTACCACAACTGCTGCTGCTGCCACTGCCAACCAGGCGCTGATTGCTCTTCTTGACAGGCCTGAAATCAGCTGGTTGAAACAGGTCCTGCGGTCCCAGTCAGAAGAGGAGAAAATGGGATTGAGCCGGACCATTGCGTCTCAATTGGTATGTTTCACATTATTTTATGTATTGTATTTATTGATACCCTCCAAAGAACGATGCAATCCGTTCTTACCAGACAGTGGCTACCTACATCCCCCTTCACATGCTGTCAATGGCAGCCGAAATCCATCGGGCTCAGAGGGGTACCATGTGCTTGGTGCAAGTACCGGATTGGAATCTAGTTGGGAGCAATGAGGACATCTGCCAGGGTCATCCCTTATACCCCAAGACATTGGGTCCGGCACCCAATGTTACCATCCCTACTGCTGGCGCCACTGGATCTGCACCTGACTGGCACCTGTACCAGCACCTGCACCACCTTCCCTGTTGCCTCCTTCAATCGCTACTTTACCGGCTCCCAGTACAACAATTGGCATCCCTGGAGGTAGCAACTCCAGTGCAATTCCAGGCCCATCCAAACCTCGCAAACGGCAATTTAGTGCCAGCCCCCCCGTCCGGTCAAGAAGGCCCGGAAGGCTGCCCAGAAGTCAAAGTGGATCTTGACCGACACCGATACTGACACTGATCGGATCCGCATTGGGAATGGTAAGGTGAAAGGCAAAGGGAAGGGAATGCAAAGGGAAAGGCAAAGGCAAGGTCACGTCACTGGATAGTGACATTGAGCAAATGACAATCGATGTTGATGATGATCTGGAAGTTAATGTAAGTTGTTCCATTCATGTATTTAATACAACTGATCACAGTACCCAGACCCGGAATTCAACACGCAACATGATGAATAAGGTATGCTCATTTTTTCAATCTCAAAGCAGCCGATATTTATGTTCACAGAAATTACGGGCGTGGTCATCAATACACGGCTGATGCCACCTGCAACAGCGGATGTGACTGATTCAGAATACGAACCAGAGGAAGATGATGAAGATCGAATGGAGCCCACT
>NW_024541753.1:0-13887 GCF_016758755.1 Suillus discolor
CGCCCGGACCTGCCTAGGTCTGATATGATCCCACTCTATAACGCATGGTTACATATCCCCTCGGAGCATTGTGCCACATACGTCATGCGTCATGTGCGGGACTCTAAAGGTCGTACGAACTCAAGTACCGAGCAAGTCTAAGTCAGGCTGGTTTGAGCCTGAAGATATCTTCTTTATTAGATGGGGCGTTTATGTGTCCGCTGCTATGGGAGAGTAAGAATCGAATGATAGACAGATTCAAAGCTGAGGTTTCGCATTAAATTGATGTGCAAAGACTGGGAATAATAGGAGAACAGCGGAATGTGTACATGCATCTCTCAATTATCTCGCCCGACGAAGTATCGTAATGCCATGCACAAAAATGGATTCTGGCCCATCGATATGAAGGTCGCTGTAATTGTTAGGAAACAATTGAGAGATGCATGTAAGTATCTGGGCAAAGCCTCGAAGGGGTTTCCGGCCAGAAACAACGCTTCCGATGAGCTGTGCATGTGATTAATTGATTCCCAAATGCATACTTTGACAGCGTGAGTAGCTGTTGTGTCATAAGCGATGGGAACCCTTGCTTCTCGTTCGCTACTGACACTCGCCACGACCTCGTTCTGTACCACAGTACAGCTTTCACGATAAACCAAATCACCTTTGCTTCAGGACGCACATCAATATATCCCAATGGCAGCTATCGGTGCCCAGGACATCAGAAAAAGAATTGGGCGCTTTCGAGTTCTGATCATGGGGAGAGCAAACGCAGGCAAAACGACCATCCTTCAGAAAGTCTGCAACACCACGGATCAACCAGAAATTTACAATGCCAAAGGAGACAAGGTGCGGGTGATGAGTGATCTATGCCATGCACGGGTCTATCGCTCATCAATTACGGGTAGATCGACGCTGCCATCGTGGAATCCTCGCTCGGGGTGTGTGCATCATTTGCCCTGTGTGAATACGTGCGCTGACAGACGCTCAGCGAGGAAATCACGACATCACAAACGAAATGGTATTCAGAAGTAATCCTGTTTTCATCTTTCACGACTCGTGCGGTTTCGAAGCGGGCACCAGTGATAAAGAATTCGAGAGCATGAAGAACTTTATCTCAGAACGCGCACATGCGACGAAATTAGAGGACCGAATTCATGCTATTTGGTAAGTACTAACACCCTTCTGACGTTCCGCGCTTGTTGATTACCGTCAGGTATTGTATTCCGATGGACGAACATTCTCGAACGTTTCAGCGGTCAGAGGAGAAGTTCTTCTTGGAGTGCGACACTGGGAACGGTGAGTTTGCAACTTCATTGTCACTTGTCGTGCTCGGACTAAATGATTAATCTTCAGCTCCTGTGATTGCGGTGTTCACCAAGTTTGACGCTCTGCGTGCCGTTGCGTATGGAGATATCAAGAAGCAACTACAAGGTGTATCAGCAGAAGAACGCTCAAAGAGGATTGCCCAGCGCGTTGAGGAACTATTTGCGAATACACGTGTCTTGGAGGAGTTGTGCAAATCTGAAAACCGTGCTCGTTATAAGTCCTATGTACGCTTGCAGTGTAAGTGGTTCAGATCAACTTCTCCCATGTCAAAGTCAACATTAGCAACCGTCCTAGATATGAACAAACAGGATACAAACTGTGACACTCTACTGGAAAGCACCACTCTCGCATTGGACAATGAAGAATTGCGGTTGTGCTTGGTATCGACGCAACAATCGAACCTAGAGCTTTGCATCAAGTGTGCTGTGACGTGAGTCGCAGATTTACAAGTCACATATGTTTGTTCCAACATCATCTAGAATACTCGTGGATCGTGCGCATCAGCTATTCGGGCTACTTCTATTCGATTGTGGAGCCTATCAATATAAAATTGCTAGGTGGTTTCCACATCTTCAAGTAAGACAAAGATTGATTCAATCTGATGATTCCCTGGTAATAATGCTCACGGATGGGATAACAGCTGGTAAGATTGGGATTTACGAAGCTCGAACAGGATGGACAGCGCTGATGCCTTGTTGCTACTCGCCTGTTGACAGTGGGTAAGTGCCTTGATGGTTTCTAGTCATCGACCCATGCTCATGATCCCCATCCCTCGCTGCTGCTCGCCTGTTGACAGTATGTAAGTGCCTTGATGGTTTCCAGTCCTCGTCCCATGCTCATGGTCCCCATCCCTCGTTGCTGCTCGCCTGTTGACAGATGGTAAGTGCCTTGATTCTAGTCCTCGACCCATGCTCATGATCCCCATCCCTGGCTGCTACTCGCCTGTTGACAGAAAGTAAGTACCTTGATGGTTTCTGGACCTCGACCCATGCTCATGATCCTTATCCCTCGCTGCTGCTCGCCTGTTGACAGCCGGTAAGTGCCTCGATGGTTTCTAGTCTTTGGCCCATGCTCATGACCGCCATCCCTTGCTGCTGCTCGCCTGTTGACAGCCGGTAAGTGCCTTGATGGTTTCTAGTCCTCGATCCATGCTCATGATCGCCATCCCTCGCTGCTGCTCGCCTGTTGACAGGAAGTAAGTGCCTTGATAGTCTCACATCCTTAACCCATGCTCATGATCCCCATCCCTGGTTGCTCGCCTGTTGACAGTGGGTAAGCGCATTGATTGTTTCTAGTCCTCGGCCCATGCTCATGATCCCCATCCCTCGCTCCGGCTTGCCTGTTGACAGTATGTAAGTACCTTGATAGTTTCTGGTCCTCTACCCATGCTCATGATTGCCATCCCTCGCTTCTATTCGCCTGTTGACAGGAAGTAAGTGCCTTGATAGTTTCACATCCTTAACCCAGGCTCATGATCCCCATTCCTCCCCTGTTGACAGAACGTGAGTGCCTGATGGTTTCTAGTCCTCGACTCATGATCCCCATCCCTCGCTGCTGCTCGCCTGCTGATAGGCAGTAAGCACCTTGATTGTTTCACACCCTTAACCCATGCTCATGATCCCCATTCTTCGCCTGTTGACAGGGGGTAAGTGCCTTAATGATTTCTGGTCCTCGATTCCTCGACTCATGCTTATGATCCCCATCCCTCGCTGCCGCTTGCCCTGTTGACAGAGCGTAAGTACCTTGATTTTTTTTAGTCTTCGGCCCAAGCTCATTATCCCCATCCATCACTGCTACTCGTCTATTGACAGCGGGTAAGTACCTTGATAGTTTCTAGTCTTCGACCCATGCTCATGATTCCCATCCCTCGCTACTGCTTGTCTGTTGATAGCGGGTAAGTTCCTTGATAGTTTCTAGTCCTCGACCTATGCTCATGATCCCCATCCATTGCTAATGCTCGCCTGTTCACAGTATGTAAGTGCCTTGATGTTTTCTAGTCTTCGACCCATGCTCATGATACCCATCCCTTGCTGATGCTCGCCTGTTGACAGAACGTGAGTGCCTAATGGTTTCTAATCCTCCACCCATGCTCATGATCGCCATCCCTCGCTGCTGCTCGCCTGTTGACAGCCGGTAAGTGCCTTGATGGTTTCTAGTCCTCTACCCATGCTCATGATCCTCATCCCTCGCGGCTGGCTCGCCTGTTGACAGCGGGTGAGTGCCTCGATAGTTTCTGGTCCTCGACCCATGCTCATGATTCCCATCCCTCGCTGCTGCTTGCCTGTTGACAGGAAGTAAGTGCCTTGATAGTTTCACATCCTTAACCCATGCTCATGATCCCCATCCCTCGCTGCTGCTCGCTTGTTGATAGGTGGTATGTATCTTGATAGTTTCACACCCTTAACCTATGCTCATGATCCTCATTCCTCGCTGCTGCTCGCCCTGTTGACAGAGCGTAAGTGCCTTGATGGTTTCACACTCTTAACCCATGCTCATGATCCCCATTCCTCGTCTGTTGACAGGGGGTAAGTGCCTCAATAATTTCTGGTCCTCGACTCATGCTCATGATCCCCATCCCTTGCTACCGCTCGCCCTGTTGACAGAGCGTAAGTGCCTTGGTTTTTTTTAGTCCTCGACCCATGCTCATGATCCCATCCCTCGCTGCTACTCGCCTGTTGACAGCCGGTAAGTGCCTTGATAGTTTCTGGTTCTCGACCCATGCTCATGATCCCCATCTCGCCTGTTCACAGGAAGTAAGTGCCTTGATGGCTTCACACCCTTAACCCATGCTCAGGATCCCCATTCCTCGCCTGTTGACAGATGGTAAGTGCCTTGATGGTTTCTAATCTTTGGCCTGTACTCATGATCTCCATCCCTCGCTGCTGCTCACCCTGTTGACAGAGCGTAAGTGTATTAATGGTTTCTGGTCCTCGACTCATGCTCATGATCCCCATCTCTTGCTGCTGCTCGCCCTGTTGACAGAGCGTAAGTGCCTTGATTTTTTTAGTCTTCGGCCCAAGCTCATGGTCCCCATCCCTCGATGCTACTCGCCTGTTGACAGAAAGCAAGTACCTTGATGGTTTCTAGTCCTCGACCCATGCTCATGATCCTCATCCCTCGCGGCTGGCTCGCCTGTTGACAGGAAGTAAGTGCCTTGATAGTTTCACATCTTCAACCCATGCTCATAATCCTGCTGCCCGCCTGTTGATAGGTGGTATGTATCTTGATAATATCTTGTATCGAAATGGTACTGAATAGTATGATGATGTTCACTTGTTTTCATAGCCCAATGTAAGCATTTTCTATTCTCTCAGATGAATCGAATCATCATTACTCATATAATGCATAGTTCGTTGAGTGTCCATCCTTGATGATTTATTTTCCATATTCATTTATATTTCTTGTCCTGTGCAGAATGTGAGTCATTTGATCCTTATAACGCGAAGCATCAAATGTATCAATCGTTTTGATTCTTTCGCTATAGGATGTGAGTATCTTCCAATCGCCAAAGGTTCTTCTAGTCACATAATACCTTGTATTCATCACGTGCTCGCAGAATGTGTGTTAATCATGTCCTGTCTGAAATGATAGTACTCCACTGACAAACCATCTTATTTAGCTCGTACGTCCATGGATGGTATTCACCATTATATAGTGATGCTCATCAGGTTCCAACCCCTGACAGTTTGTAAGTTACCTGAGCACAGCAGTCATGGTCTACAATCTGGTAGTTGATTATTCACAACTGTCGTATCAACCAAATAGAACGTGCGTCTCTGTTATTAATCAAATGTTAATTTGCCACCTCATGACTCTGACATTCGTTTCCCGCAGGAGGCAAGTGCTTTGCTCTGTGGAGTTGATTCTGATACCCATACTTTCAACCTGTGGCTAGGCCATAATCAAGCGAGAGGACATTATCCGCCTTCTTCGACCTTTGGTAGGTCGGTTTTCCACATTGATTCTCAGCGCTGTAAGAGTGCAACAGGCTGCAAAAGGTTCATCAGTCGCGAATCAAATAATTCAGACTGGCATTGGTTAGTTTCTCACCGCATGATCAGTTATAGTCTTGATGACAGGAAGCAGCTACTATTATCGTCCTCGAGTACTCCGCCTTTCTCCCGAACCACTTGGGGGACTTGGAGCGCGTCGTCGAGTCTGCCGTGGACTACTACCTGAAATCTCCCACGGCTGTCGCAGTGGAGAAAGGAGCGAAAGAGATTTCTCGTCAAGGCTACGACAGAGAGGAACTGGGGAAGAAGATTCTTGAGTTCATTCTTGAAAATCGCTTGTGTACGTCCCTCGCTTGGTTTGTGAACCTAGAAGTCGAAACTTACTGACAGCCTGCAGCAAAGGACTTGACTGAAAAGAAGTAGATGATGCTCGAGCCAAGTTTTCTGTTGTTCGATGCATACTATGCGCTTGTATTTTGTACGATACGAAGCACGCCAGTTTCAACTCCTGAGGCCTGAGCGGTGCAGACTGTGATGTTTCCTTGTTTCTGATGCTATTCCTCATGCTATCATGATGTACTATACTTGGCACTCCAGTTTTAATTGCTGAGCGCTGCAGGCTGTATTGAGTTTCAACACCCGTTTGTCGTATTTCATCATATCGCGTTCTGTTTGTGCTATGTAGATTTAGGCTTGCACTCGTCAAATAATTGTTGTTCATTCTTATTTTCAATCATGATGTGCCACATACGTCATGCGTCATGCGCGGGACTAGCTGGTTTGAGCCTGAAAATATCTTCTTTATAAGATGGGGCGTCTCTACTATGGGAGAGCAAGACTGATCTGAATCGAATGATAGACAGATTCAAAGCTGAGGTTTCGCATTAAATTGATGTGCAAAGACTGGGAATAATACTAGGAGAACAGCAGAATGTGTGGCACACGCCACGGCAACCGCATTGTCGTTGCATGACTAGACTCTCAAGTCGCTGGATTTGAAGTTGAAATAGAGAAAGGTTGTTGAAGGGCAGGCCGAGGAGCTGAGCTGGAAACATATGGTCGGATCGAATGTCGGACAGCTGAGATATCACAGGAAATTGTTATTGTTGTACAATCGAGATATCAGCAGAGTGTGGCCCGTGCCATGGTGATGACCAAAGCACAACCCACACTTGGCCCACACTCTCAAGTTGCTGGTTTTCGAATTGAAACAAGGAGTGTTCGCTGCTGGGGAGAATTACGAAACAGACTTATTACTTTTAAGCAGGGAAGGGAAGATGAATTGCTGCGGCATTTGCCGCTTCCTTCAGGAACTACTAGTTCAAGTCACATCAACAAAAAAATCGTGCATACTTACTGCAAACCACATAACAGGCCAGTAACTCTTACTACAACTGTTTCCTGTTGTCATGAATACAACGGTTCAATAACCTTTCATGGAAAGTTTCCTTGTGCCCATTCTGACTCACTCCAGGTCTGCGTGCACATTTTGTGAGCAGTTAGTCAGTATCGTTGTCATATTTGCGCAGCACGAAGCGAAGTCCCCACATCTGAGGTCAGTCTCATACTGCAATTTGACATTTATTAAACTCTTGACCTTGTAGTCCTCAGACTTAAGCTAAAACTGGACGACCCTTCTAATTCACGGTGGGATTCGACTCGGAGATTTGATTCTCAACGTTACCGAAGTCCGTCAATTTTCTTCTGGTCTCGCCAACTCCAGTTTCTGGCAGTGCCGCAGGCTCAGCTATAAACATGGTACGACAGAAACTTGGTTATTGTGCTATATAGCTAAAGCTATAGGGTCGGTGAATATCCTGTATTCAAGACAATATTATGGTATAAATCCGTTCGAACGTCCATGGCAACCTAAGGAATGTCCTTCAGGTACCGTGTTTCAAGACAACTGACAACTGCTGTTAATCTGACGTAGTCATGTTGCAGTAATAATAATCCTGTTGCAAACTGAGATTGACCGCACTGTTGAATCGAGTAGTGGCACTTACCGTGAGCGTGTAGCAACAAGATGTTACGTAGCCACTTGTGCAATTCCCCGAGTAGCATTGGCACTGCTCATCATCCACACTCCCCGGTTCAGACGAATCCTTTTGCAACACAGGTAAGCACAGGTGTCTTTCTACGCTCATGGATCATTCTCACCTCCGCGCAGCAACGAAGTTGGCCATCACCACAACTGACATCAACGACCATAGCATAGACTTGGCAAAGGAGAAGGAAGATAGCAGAAATCGTGAAGATGCGAACATACATGTCGATGCATAACAAGGTCGAAGCGAGTGCTGTTCCATGTGCCTTTTAAACCTGTCGGCCTCGGGGTGAACGCTTCCATTTCATCACGGAGCCAGTGACACTACAAATTGGGCAGTGTTGGTACTGGAAGTTTAAATTTGAATGACTTCATGTCTGATGTCACTAGGCGCTCCCCGAGGGCTCCCCGAGGCTGCATGGCAGTGGCTTCATAACTGCGGCCCTTACAGCATGGGTGGAGACGGGTCGCAGGTGCCCACATGTTACCCTTCCGAAGTACTTCGGCTTCCAAAGCTCCCAAAAATAAGGTGCGTATGTTACCTGATCTACGGCAGAGGTCAAGACTTCCAGCACCGCTCGGTGAGGTCTGCTCGTGTACATATAAGGTTAAGCACCTTTCCATCGCGTGTCTACTACTGCCCACCACGCCCGACCTGCAGTCTCCCGCTACCTACCAGACCACTCGGGTAAGTGAGAAGTAAATTTGCAGCTGATGAAGTTTTCCAGGTCTTGTCATTACGTTCTTTTGTTACGCTGCACGCACCTTGTTTTTTTCGGGAGCTTTATGGAGCCGAAGTACTTCGGAAGGGTAACCAGGCGGCGGGCACTCAGGTTCATTGTTAAGATTAACCGCGTCTGGACATCGCCGAAGCTCTATTTTTACAGACAACCTGGACAGCTCCATATATACCTATTGTTCGATCCATTCAGTAAAATTTACAAACAGCGACACACCGACGACGATGACCGTGGTGGAGTGGTGGAGTCCTATCTCAGCCAATGGCCAAAATCCGAGAAGTCTCGTAAGCCACAAATTCTAGCTCAAACGAGATTAATCGGCAAGCAAATAGGGCTTGAGGCCACTGTGTACGTACTACTACGTACCGTGAAGCTGCCAGTGGCGTTCGATCATCGCACTAATTTCATATCTGGGCCCAAGCACCAGTATAGTGACGCGCTTTACAAAATCAAAAGAACCAGTGGCGTATCGCAGTACTGCCTACATAGTTGTAACCCGATTTATCCCGTGACATGGACAGCGAAACAGGCTATGTCAGGTGAGCAATCTCTACATTGATATCACCCGTGTCCAAGGGCAGCAGTGATCAGAACAGTTAGGGAGAAGCAAAGGGTAGTAGATGCGATGGGGTGTACTGTCTGTCGATGCCTTTTGGATATTTGGCTCTGCCGTATTTGACAACTACCCCAGAGCAATTCAAGATCTGAAGAGAAATCGCCGACACAACTTTGATCAGGATATATAGACCAAGACGATCTACACTTGGCAGGTGGGATGCTTGAGGGCAGCCGACGGCGCTGCGCATGTCTCGCCTTGGTTTATCTTCTCTAGCTAGACCTTTGGTTCAGACGAGAATGATCATTTGTTTCGAAAAGGCGAGTGCATTGCTGAAAAGTGGTACTTTCGTCTGACACCTTTTTGCATCAAGACGCTGCGAGCTTCGTTACGGCTAAACTGTGGAACATCCTGACGAGCCAACAACGCTAGTACAGTCTTTTTTGTATCATATCATCTGGCCTGGACCTGTCTTGTTCCCAAACATCCTGTCGAAAATATTGCACCTCTACTCGTCCGTTTGATAGCAACATAAACGGGGGTGTGATAATGTTTGGTATTTGCCATTGTCGTGATTATTTCACAACTATGGCACTAATGGTCGCTCATGCACTTAAGTAGACACATCCACAGTATTTAAGCACGAGATACCACCGTGCAATTGCATTCACCACGTCATGCTGTGTTGCTGCAGCGTGCGCCTGTCTCGTTCTTTGTTCACTACAGTACCATGGCGACTTCTGCTTCGTCGTTGGTCTTCAAAACAGAAGCAGGCGATAGGAAGAGCTTTTGGCGATACGACGGATTTATTGCCACTGCAGAAATGTGGGATAAGTATTCGTGTCAATGAGAATGAATTTCGGAGCATGGTGACCCACACTTTCTTGGCGCGGACCGTCCTTGACCTGTGAAAGGATCCATTTGCTGACGGTCAATTGTATATGGATTTGTCGAGGGTCAGATCTTCAGAACGCGAACAGACACGCTGTGTCTATTTACGGAGACGAACGGAGGACAAGACTGCAAACACTGGATTCAGTGACTTGCCACTGTAGACACTGTTGAACAGAAAACAGACGACCGAAGACGTGTCCTTGTAAATATTAATACTGCACTCACTTGCTTCCGCAAAATATTAACTGAACTTGCGCTCTTGCAATTTTAGGATGACACCTCTCGTGAAAGAGCATACATCGTGGGGGTGTGCGAGAGGGTTGCAAACCTTTTAGAGAATTTGGTGAGGCGAGTCTTCGTATTTACTCCTCTGCACATTATAGTATACTTGGTCACCCGTGGGTGACTTGGACCCGTACCCCCTGCGAATTCAACCACCAATCCACCCATTTCTCCTCACCCCAATGCTCTGACCTGGCGGATGCGGGTAGCCCTCTGAAAATTCTGGTATCTATGGTTGGGTGGTCAACCCGTGTCATACTCGCATGACCACGCAAGAATTTCAGAGGAGCTGGCCAGGGCATTCCAATGGATCAACGAAGGATACTATAGGTTGACTCTGATTGGTTGAACATATCCATACTGACGTCCTCGTATTTCGTTTCTACACATCATACACTTGGTCACGGCGGGTTTAACCACAGTCCACCCACACCCGCGATGCTCTGACCCGGCGGGTGGATGCGGGTAGCATGATACGCCGGGTCAACCCTATGTCATGTACAACTGTCGCGGGAATTATGCGATGAGGATCTGCAACTCACGACAATGATAGCCAATGCTCAGTAGTTCTATGCCCAATTCCCAATAGACCTTGGCTGCCAATCACGATAAAGATGTTGAGCGCGTTTGGTACCAAGTCGGCAGCGGCTAGTTGGAAATGCGAATGTCCAGTAGTTCCATGCCCAGACTTTAGCTGGCAATATCTGCTGGCATTGCAGTATTATTTGTATCCATTTAGAAATAGACCACGTACGCAAGAGCAACATTCAGCACATAAAAGCTAGCCGTTTTCCTGCTGTTTATACCATCCCATATCACACAAGTCACTTGGAAAAAATGCGTTTCTCCTCTGCAACTCTCCTCGCCGTCGCCGCTGCTTTAGCATCAACAATCTCTGCCCTGCCCGCCGACACGACTGGGGCCGAAGTCAGTTGTCCCAAGTCGTGCTTTTTTGACAGTCAATGTGCCAAGTCTAATTGCACTGACGGGCTCTGCGTGAGTATCAGTAGTTTCCCTGGATTTGATACATGACTTACCTATATGGCAGGACTTTTTTTTCTGCCACTGAGGGCAGTAGAGACGATGAATATCAAGTGGAATTGGGTGTTACAGTTGTCAGTTAGAGCTTCACAACTTGTAATCGCGTGGGCAACACGGGTGCAGGAGGAACATATATCGATGAAACAGTGGCCATGACGGAGACCAGATGCAAAGATCCAGCCATTACCTGAGAGTTGCAAACAAGCTTGGCGTCCACACTTTTGATGAGGCCGCGGGAGGAGATTCAATAATCTGGTACTCAATTCCCGCTATAAGAGTCCTCCTCAATTGCTGCCCTAAACACAGCTGTTCTTGGTGTTTTGTTCGCACGGCCCTTAGTCTCTGGTCAAGTCTTAGCTGTAGGCTATGATAGCTATAGCTATGGGGGGGCTGGGTCTATTCTTATGTGGTGTCATGCCTTGAGCAAATATATGTTGGAGCTTGGATGTCGACGCGAAGCCGGAGATTGAACATTTGGAATGCACTGCTACTATACATGACCGGACCCTCATGTTCACCCTCTTTCCTCAGTCCGTTATCTGGGGATAGAGGGTGCGTCTCTCACTTTGTCTCTCACCCGCCGTGCACTAACTTGTACCTAAGTCTGACTTAACGTTGGGCTCTAAAAGGTTATGAGCCCTGACTCCGCATAAGGAGTCAGAACCTCTAGACGCACAGGGGACCCTCGAAAGGCTAGCCAGGGCATTCCGATGGATCAACGGGGGGTACTATACTATGTTGATTCTAATGGATTGGTTAAACATATCCCATACCGACGTCCTCGTATTTCTTTTCTGCACATTATATACCTGGTTACTGCTTCAACCACGAGTCCACCCGCACCCGCACCCGGCGGGTGGATGCGGGTGGCCCCATGATACGCCAGGTCAACCTATGCCATACCCGGCACGACCACGGAAAAAGAATTCCATAGGACATTTGAAAGGCTGGCCGTATTCCGGTGGATCAGCGGTGCACGCTTCCTGCAAATTATACCTATTACTGTAAGGAACCATACTCAGCACATAAAAGCAAGCTGTCTTCGTACTATCCACTATCCCCGTCAGATTCTGATCCCACATTACGTCCTCACTCACAATGCGTTTCTCCTTGGCAATGCACCTTGCCCTTGTTGTTGCTTTGACATCAGCGATCTCGGCCAAGGCCATTGACGCTGACACTCAGAAATGTGACTGGTTTTGCCACCACAGTTCACAATGTAACACCTGCAGTCGTAAAGTTTGCGTGAGCTTCTTTATATCCTGTATTTGATGACATGACTCACTGGAACGGCAGTACTGGCACATGTGCTTTGTGGGTCGTATTTCTTCTTTCACATTGGTGCAGTATGATTCGTGACACTGACGCGTGAGTTGCTAGTAATTGGTGGAATCAACGAAGGTGCATGGGGAAAATTTACACTGTGGGTTTACTTACGGCCATTTGTATATCGGAGCTGATGTGAAATTTCGTTCGCTTTAAAATGTTAGATAAGACGTGTGATGACACAAAAAAAAATACTATCGAGGAGCGTGCACTGCCAGCGATTGTTGCTCCTGTAGAATCTCTGTGGATGGGCCTGTAGTTTGTACAATTACCAGTATAGCTAGATGTTGCTTCCAGTCCTACGAAGTATACAAGTGAACGCGACAGATTCTTGCTCAGTACACCAATAGTTAATGTACAGCTGTCGCGATCGAGGATTTGCAACCCACAGCGACGATCGCCAATATTCAATAGTTCTACACCCAGTTCCCAATAGACCTTGGCTGGCAATCACAATAACTCTGAGATGTTGAGCGTTTTTGGTACCAAGTCGGCAGCGGCTGGTTGGAAATGCGAGTGTCCAGTAGTTCCATGCTCAGAATTTAGCTGGCAAGATCTGCTGGCATTGCAGTATTATTTGCATCCATTTGAAGGTAGACCACGTATGCAAGAGCAACATTCAGCACATAAAAGCCAGCCGTTTTCCTGCTATATTATCCCATCCCGTATCACACGAGTTACTTGCAAACAATGCGTTTCTCCTCTGCAGCTGTCCTCGCCGTCGCCGCTGCTTTAGCATCAACAATCTCTGCCCTGCCCGCCGACACGACTGGGGCCGAAGTCAGTTGTCCCAAGTAGGGTATAGCACGGGTACACCCGCGGGTCGGAAGATCAACACCGTACCCGTACCCGTCAACACCGTACCCGTACAGATACGGGTACGGTATTACCCGTACTAACCCGCGGTATGGCAGCTTACCCGCGGTGTTGCATTTACCCGCGGGTACACAAACAAAAAATAGTGAAACTACGTAGAATAACCTTATCCAACGCTCTCGTCCTCTCGTTTCTTTTCTTCAGAGACTTCATGATCTTAGTAAGGTCCTCGGGCGCTACCAGATCACAGCGGAGCCATGAGCCAAGACAGAGGAATGCACGGGTTGATGCTGGAGACAAGCGGTTTCGAGTAAGTGCAGAAGGTGCCGGCCTTGCGAAAATACATGTTCAACTGCAGTTGAGGTAGCTATGGTGTGTGATACATAAGCTGTGATGCTAGCGAGAGTGATGGTGCACAACCTACCAGGAATACTAAGGTAATCAAGTGCCATCCGGTGCAAATTTGGATATGTCTTTTGATTATGGAGCCACCATTGCCAGCGGGACTTTGGTATTCTCCACTGGTTGCCGCAAATAGTTGTCAAGCTCATCTACTAGAGATGCCGCTATGCCAAGAGATATGTCACCAAAGTCATCAGCGCATTGTCGCACCTTGTCTTCTGCCAAGACATGTGCAGCTGGAGTCGAAGGTAAGACCTGGTCTTTGTAACGATCTATGCACTCTTCTCGAATGAGATTTTCAGCAGCCTCAATTCATTCATCTTCCCATTTTTGTAGTCGGAAATATTCGAGCTTCAGGCCAGGGTGGAGAACTAGCGAGACATGGGTCAGCACAAACCACCTCATATTGAAACAATTGACAACTTATGCTCACCTGTTGCGATGCGATACGTGTTTGAGTCATCAGTCATTTTCCAGTATCTATCCATTTTCTTGCGAGCAAGTTTCATCGCAGCTTGGATGCTG